>NC_069504.1:606081811-606196760 GCF_027579735.1 Bombina bombina
TCAATGTCATCAGTTAACAAATCTGACCATTTAAGGGCTATAGTTTCTAAGTTAGAACTTTCAGTCTGCGATGTCAGGTATAGATAACAAGTAGAAATAGAATGATGCCCTGCTTTGGCTAAGATTGGCCAACTTTCAATTTTACCCCATGACCATTTCCCTGGGAATGTATTTAATAGCTGTTGCGCATAATGTCTTGCTTGTAAAAATGCGAAGAAGTCCCTATTGGTAAGATCATATTCATGTTTCAAATCCTCAAAGGATCGAATGACTCCTGTTATAGGATTAATAAATTGAGCTACGTATTTAAGACCCTTTCTTTGCCAGTTTTTTAATATTGATGATTGTGATCCTTCCTGGTATTCTGGATTCCCTATAAACGTCTGGAACTTTGGAATATTTATATTTACACCTACTTGTGCCCCAATCTTTTTCCAGGCTTGTATTATTACATAGATTGACTTGAGGGCTTTTACTTGAGATGGAATTTCTTTGAGATTTATATGAGTTAGGCTCATGGGAGAATAAGGATATATCATATTAGCCTCTAGAGTGTTGTCCGTGAAGTAATCCGATTCTATTATCCAGTCGATTACAATACGACCAAGAAAAGCTAAGTTATATGTACGCAGATCAGGAAGAGCTAATCCAAGAGCTTGTTTGGAGAAAGATAGTTTACGTGTTGCTATCCTTGGTTTTCTTGATTGCCAGATAAATTGACGAACTGTTGTGTTTAATTTCCTTAAATCATAAGATCTCAATAGAATAGGAAGATTTTGCAAGATATATAAAATTTTGGGCAGCAGCACCATTTTAAACAGTGCTATTCTTCCAGATAGTGATAGAGGAAGATTTTGCCAATTTTTCATGTGATTAGTAATTTGTGCCAAGATGGGGGGGACATTCAGAGAATACCAGTTTTGTGGATCGGCCGAGATCATGATCCCTAGATATCTAAATGCCTCTGTAACAACTTTAAAGGGGACTTTTGCTATGGAGCTCTTTGCTTTTTTCAACCACATCAGCTCAGATTTTGAATAGTTAACTTTATACCCAGAGAATTGACCAAATAAATTAATTATATTCATAAGTTTAGGTATGAGAGCATGTCATTTTTAATACACTTTTAAATTCACTTCTATTTTCAAATGTGCTTCATTCTTTTCGTATCCATTGTTGAAAAATAATACTCGCATATCCTACACTAGTGGGAGCTAGCTGCTGATTGGTGCCTGCACACATTGGTCTCTTGTGATTGGCTAACTTGATGTGTTCAGCTAGCTGCCAGTAGTGCAATGCTGTTCCTTCAGCAAAGGATAACAAGAGAATGAAGCAAATTTGATAATAGAAGAACGTTTTTGGAGTTTCCTGTCCCTTTAAAGGGACATTCAAATAATGTTTATATTGTTGTTTCTAAGGGATTTATTTTATTTAATTTTGCTTTTTGAAAAAGGTGTTTTTTTTTTTGTAGCACAGGGTGACTGTCTACCAATAGATTATGGGAGTTGTTTTTAGAAGCCGGTGACTAATTAATACATTTTGAAATGTTTAAAGCACAAAAATGCATTCCTTGCAAGTTTTATTTTAACTTCAAAAAGCTTTAGCTTTGCATTGTTTTTAATATTCTTAACATGTTTAATTGCTTCTCTGTTATATGCATGTTAAAATACATTTTATTTGTTTAAATTTCACTAATGGCTGCAGCTGAGTTTAAGCATTTTTCTTTCATAAAGTAGTGAGAATCTGTAACTCCATTACTCCTGGGATTCAATTCCTGGCCACTAGGAGGAGGCAAAGATTCTGCAAGAGTTCTCAATCTCTCCCACCTTTCTGGCAACCCAGCCTAAATTTTGCCTTCCAGGAGGAATTTTAAGTATTGAGATGCACTCACATAGCCCACAGGCTATTAGCAGGTGCAGTAGTGACGCAGTACATCATGAAGGGGCGGCCCTCGTCCCGGGATCGGCTTGTGTAGGGGGCAGACTGTCTCTTTTTTTCAGACGCCTGGTTCAAGGACGTACAGGATCCGTGGGTCTCACGGATACAAGATAGGTGTCATGATACAATCATGTGGAGTAGTTGATACCTGGATTGGCTACCTGGCAGAGGTGGTATTGTGATCTCAGCCTGGAAAGGGTTAAGGGGAACTGTTTTTTTTCTTTGCGTGAAATCTGTTTTCAGAAAGACTGTAAGCTGAGACCTCCCCCTCCTTAGCCTGTTACAAGTCTGAGGTGAAGTGTTAACTGTGTGTAGGAATGCAAAAAGCTCCTCCCCTACTGGGAGCTAAGACTTGTTTGCATTGGCTGCACTCGTAAATTATAACCAGGGCGGTGTCTTTGACAAGACAAAGAAGGTTTAGTTTAAGTATGTAACAGATAGACTTGTGGGCAGAATTGCCCTGGGACCAAAGCCAATAACATCAGGAACGGCAGTTCTCCACATATCTAAAGGAACTTAGTAATACGTTGGATATTGTGTGTGTAATTATTTTCATGTCCCATTTTCTTTTTAAAGAAGTGTAACTTTGCAATTGTATGTTATTTTGAATGTCTTTATAATTTCGCACTGTTTAAAACCTGTATTGATAGTTTTGTTATTAAACACTTAGAAAATCTCATTCTGTCTTTCTTCTGTTATGTGTGATCAGTCCACGGGTCATCATTACTTCTGGGATATAACTCCTCCCCAACAGGAAATGCAAGAGGATTCACCCAGCAGAGCTGCATATAGCTCCTCCCCTCTACGTCAGTCCCAGTCATTCTCTTGCACCCAACGACTAGATAGGATGTGTGAGAGGACTATGGTGATTATACTTAGTTTTTATGACTTCAATCAAAAGTTTGTTATTTTAAAATAGCACCGGAGCGTGTTATTACTTCTCTGGCAGAGTTTGAGGAAGAATCTGACAGAGATTTTTTACTATGATTTTAACCGGAGTCGTTAAGATCATATTGCTGTTCTCGACCATCTGAGGGAGGTAAAGGCTTCAGATCAGGGGACAGCGGGCAGATGAATCTGCATTGAGGTATGTGGCAGTTTTTATTTTCTGAATGGAATTGATGAGAAAAGCCTGCCATACCGTTAAAATGACATGTATGTATACACTTCAGTATTCTGGGGATGGTATTTCACCGGAACTACTGTGTTAAAGGTCACTAATCCTTTTAATAACTATTCTCATGTTAAACGTTTTTGCTGGAATGTAGAATCGTTTACATTGCTGAGGTACTGTGTGAATAAATATTTGGGCATTATTTTCCACTTGGCAGTTTTTTTGCTTTAATTGTGACAGTTTCGTTTCTCTTCACTGCTGTGTGGGAGAGGGAGGGGCCGTTTTTGGCGCTCTTTGCTACGCATCAAAAAATTCCAGTCAGCTACTTTTATATTTCCTGCATGATCCGGTTCATCTCTGACAGATCTCAGGGGTCTTCAAACTTCTTTGAAGGGAGGTAAATTCTCTCAGCAGAGCTGTGAGAATTCTTATAGTGACTGTGTATAAAAAACGTTGTTTTGTTTTCTTATGTACAAATTTAATTAGTGTTGTTTTTTACTAATGGGAACAAACCTTTGCTAAAAGTTGTGTTGTTTTAAAGTTTGATGCAATAACTGTTTTTCAGTTCATTATTTCAACTGTCATTTAATCGTTAGTACCTCTTTGAGGCACAGTGCGTTTTTTTGCTAAAAAAGATTATAACCAAGTTGTAAGTTTTTTTGCTAGTGTGTTAAACATGTCTGACTCAGAGGAAGATATCTGTGTCATTTGTTCCAATGCCAAGGTGGAGCCCAATAGAAATTTATGTACTAACTGTATTGATGCTACTTTAAATAAAAGTCAATCTGTACAATGTGAACAAATTTCACCAAACAGCGAGGGGAGAGTTATGCCGACTAACTCGCCTCACGCGACAGTACCTGCATCTCCCGCCCGGGAGGTGCGTGATATTTTGGCGCCTAGTACATCTGGGCGGCCATTACAGATAACATTACAAGATATGGCTACTGTTATGACTGAAGTTTTGTCTAATTTACCTGAACTAAGAGGCAAGCGTGATCACTCTGGGGTGAGAACAGAGTGCGCTGACAATGCTAGGGCCATGTCTGATACTGCGTCACAGCTCGCAGAGCATGAGGACGGAGAGCTTCATTCTGTGGGTGACGGTTCTGATCCAAACAGATTGGACTCAGATATTTCAAATTTTAAATTTAAATTGGAGAACCTCCGTGTACTACTAGGGGAGGTCTTAGCAGCTCTCAACGATTGTAACACTGTTGCAATACCAGAGAAACTGTGTAGGTTGGATAAATACTTTGCGGTACCGGCGAGTACTGACGTTTTTCCTATACCTAAGAGACTAACTGAAATTGTTACTAAGGAGTGGGATAGACCCGGTGTGCCGTTCTCACCCCCTCCAATATTTAGAAAGATGTTTCCAATAGACGCCACCACTCGGGACTTATGGCAAACGGTCCCCAAGGTGGAGGGAGCAGTTTCTACTTTAGCTAAGCGTACCACTATCCCGGTGGAGGATAGCTGTGCTTTCTCAGATCCAATGGATAAAAAATTAGAGGGTTACCTTAAGAAAATGTTTGTTCAACAAGGTTTTATATTACAACCCCTTGCATGTATCGCGCCGATTACGGCTGCGGCAGCATTTTGGATTGAGTCGCTTGAAGAGAACCTTAGTTCCTCTACGCTAGACGACATTACGGACAGGCTCAGAGTCCTTAAACTAGCTAATTCTTTCATTTCGGAGGCCGTAGTACATTTAACCAAACTTACGGCTAAGAACTCAGGATTCGCCATACAGGCACGCAGGGCACTGTGGCTAAAATCCTGGTCAGCTGATGTTACTTCTAAGTCCAAATTACTTAATATACCTTTCAAGGGGCAGTCCTTATTCGGGCCCGGTTTGAAAGAAATTATCGCTGACATTACGGGAGGTAAGGGCCACGCCCTACCTCAAGACAAGGCCAAAGCTAAGGCTAGACAGTCTAATTTTCGTCCCTTTCGGAATTTCAAAACAGGAGCAGCATCAACCTCCACTGCACCAAAACAGGAAGGAGCTGTTGCTCGTTACAGGCAAGGCTGGAAGCCTAACCAGTCCTGGAACAAAAGCAAGCAGGCCAGGAAACCTGCTGCTGCCCCAAAGACAGCATGAACCGAGAGCCCCCGATCCGGGACCGGATCTAGTAGGGGGCAGACTCTCTCTCTTCGCCCAGGCCTGGGCAAGAGATGTTCAGGATCCCTGGGCACTAGAGATCATATCTCAGGGATACCTTCTAGACTTCAAATTATCTCCCCCAAGAGGGAGATTTCATCTGTCAAGGTTGTCAACAAACCAGATAAAGAAAGAAGCGTTTCTACGCTGCGTACAAGATCTGTTAACAATGGGAGTGATCCATCCGGTTCCGTGGTCGGAACAAGGACAAGGGTTCTACTCAAACCTGTTTGTGGTTCCCAAAAAAGAGGGAACTTTCAGGCCAATCTTAGATTTAAAGACTCTAAACAAATTCCTAAGAGTTCCATCGTTCAAAATGGAAACTATTCGGACAATCTTACCCATGATCCAAGAGGGTCAGTACATGACCACAGTGGATTTAAAGGATGCTTACCTTCACATACCGATCCACAAAGATCATCACCGGTATCTAAGGTTTGCCTTCTTAGACAGGCACTACCAGTTTGTAGCTCTTCCATTCGGATTGGCTACGGCTCCAAGAATCTTCACAAAGGTTCTGGGTGCCCTTCTAGCGGTACTAAGACCGCGAGGGATTTCGGTAGCTCCGTACCTAGACGACATTCTAATACAAGCTTCAAGCTTTCAAACTGCCAAGTCTCATACAGAGTTAGTTCTGGCATTTCTAAGGTCGCATGGATGGAAAGTGAACGAAAAGAAGAGTTCTCTCTTTCCTCTCACAAGAGTTCCATTCTTGGGGACTCTTATAGATTCTGTAGAAATGAAGATTTACCTGACAGAAGACAGGTTAACAAAACTTCAAAATGCATGCCGCGTCCTTCATTCCATTCAACACCCGTCAGTAGCTCAATGCATGGAGGTGATCGGCTTAATGGTAGCGGCAATGGACATAGTACCTTTTGCACGCCTACACCTCAGACCGCTGCAATTATGCATGCTGAGTCAGTGGAATGGGGATTACTCAGATTTGTCCCCTACTCTGAATCTGAATCAAGAGACCAGAAATTCTCTTCTATGGTGGCTTCATCGGCCACACCTGTCCAGGGGGATGCCATTCAGCAGGCCAGACTGGACAATTGTAACAACAGACGCCAGCCTACTAGGTTGGGGCGCTGTCTGGAATTCTCTGAAGGCTCAGGGACTATGGAATCAGGAGGAGAGTCTCCTTCCAATAAACATTCTGGAATTGAGAGCAGTTCTCAATGCCCTTCTGGCTTGGCCCCAGTTAATAACTCGGGGGTTCATCAGGTTTCAGTCGGACAACATCACGACTGTAGCTTACATCAACCATCAGGGAGGGACAAGAAGCTCCCTAGCAATGATGGAAGTATCAAAGATAATTCGCTGGGCAGAGTCTCACTCTTGCCACCTGTCAGCAATCCACATCCCGGGAGTGGAGAACTGGGAGGCGGATTTCTTGAGTCGCCAGACTCTTCATCCGGGGGAGTGGGAACTTCATCCGGAGGTCTTTGCCCAAATACTTCGACGTTGGGGCAAACCAGAGATAGATCTCATGGCGTCTCGCCAGAACGCCAAACTTCCTCGCTACGGGTCCAGATCCAGGGATCCGGGAGCAGTTCTGATAGATGCTTTGACAGCACCTTGGAACTTCAGGATGGCTTATGTGTTTCCACCCTTCCCGCTGCTTCCTCGATTGATTGCCAAAATCAAACAGGAGAGAGCATCAGTAATTCTAATAGCACCTGCTTGGCCACGCAGGACTTGGTATGCAGATCTAGTGGACATGTCATCCTGTCCGCCTTGGTCTCTACCTCTAAGACAGGACCTTCTGATACAGGGTCCATTCAAACATCAAAATCTAACTTCTCTGAAGCTGACTGCTTGGAAATTGAACGCTTGATTTTATCAAAACGTGGTTTTTCTGAGTCGGTTATTGATACCCTGATTCAGGCTAGGAAGCCTGTTACCAGAAGGATTTACCATAAAATATGGCGGAAATACCTATACTGGTGCGAATCCAAAGGTTACTCCTGGAGTAAGGTTAGGATCGCTAGGATATTGTCTTTTCTACAAGAAGGTTTAGAAAAGGGTTTATCAGCTAGTTCCTTAAAAGGACAGATTTCAGCTCTGTCCATCTTGTTACACAGACGTCTGTCAGAAAATCCAGACGTCCAGTCCTTTTGTCAGGCTTTAGCTAGGATCAAGCCTGTGTTTAAAGCTGTTGCTCCACCATGGAGTTTAAACTTAGTTCTTAACGTTTTACAGGGTGTTCCGTTTGAACCCCTTCATTCCATTGATATAAAGATGTTATCTTGGAAAGTTCTGTTTTTAATGGCTATTTCCTCGGCTCGAAGAGTCTCTGAGTTATCAGCCTTACATTGTGATTCCCCTTATCTGATTTTTCACTCAGACAAGGTAGTTCTGCGTACTAAACCTGGGTTCTTACCTAAGGTAGTCACTAACAGGAACATCAATCAAGAGATTGTTGTCCCATCCTTGTGTCCAAATCCTTCTTCAAAGAAGGAACGTCTTTTACACAATCTGGATGTAGTTCGTGCCCTCAAGTTCTACTTGCAGGCAACTAAAGATTTTCGCCAAACTTCTTCCTTGTTTGTCGTTTACTCTGGACAAAGGAGAGGTCAAAAAGCTTCTGCTACCTCTCTCTCTTTTTGGCTTCGTAGCATAATACGTTTAGCCTATGAGACTGCTGGACAGCAGCCTCCTGAAAGAATTACAGCTCACTCCACTAGAGCTGTGGCTTCCACTTGGGCCTTTAAGAATGAGGCCTCTGTTGAACAGATTTGCAAGGCTGCAACTTGGTCTTCGCTTCATACTTTTTCCAAATTTTACAAATTTGATACTTTTGCTTCTTCGGAGGCTATTTTTGGGAGAAAAGTTCTTCAGGCAGTGGTTCCTTCTGTATAATGAGCCTGCCTATCCCTCCCGTCATCCGTGTACTTTTGCTTTGGTATTGGTATCCCAGAAGTAATGATGACCCGTGGACTGATCACACATAACAGAAGAAAACATAATTTATGCTTACCTGATAAATTCCTTTCTTCTGTTGTGTGATCAGTCCACGGCCCGCCCTGTTTTAAGGCAGGTAAATATCTTTTAAATTATACTCCAGTCACCACTTCACCCTTGGTTACTCCTTTCTCGTTGATTCTTGGTCGAATGACTGGGACTGACGTAGAGGGGAGGAGCTATATGCAGCTCTGCTGGGTGAATCCTCTTGCATTTCCTGTTGGGGAGGAGTTATATCCCAGAAGTAATGATGACCCGTGGACTGATCACACAACAGAAGAAAGGAATTTATCAGGTAAGCATAAATTATGTTTTTGTGCTCTAATATCTGAATTCACACTCTGTTGAAAGGCATGTACCTAATTGTTAAATTGTGTGAGTTTTTTGGGGTTCCCTAAACGCCCCTTTAATTTAGAAGTTTTGGTGGTGGCAGAAATTGTAAGAGCATTGTGGACAGGATTTGGAGGTTAATGTGGTGTCCCTTTTAAGGTTCTTTTTGTAGAGTTGCAAGGTTAAGGGAACCAGAGCTGTGTGCCATTAACCCCTTCATGCCCACACCCCTCTATTGTGACGTTGAGGAGGTTTGATTCGTCACAATAGGCTTTAAATCTCATCCGCAAGACCAAGTCAAAACCCAAAAGGATTTAGACAAAAAAGAATGCACTTTTATAGCACTTCTAACACCCCTTAAAGATACGGGACATCATTCTTGATTAAAAAACAGGGCTAGGAATTGAGCATTAAAACATAACTTTTATTGTTCAAATACTTATATAAAACCACTCAATGTGTATATGAGTGTGTGTGTTTAAAACCACTAAGAGACTCAAAATTGCTTTATTCAGGTATTAATGTTACATTGGTCATTAATAATAATAATAGTGGAGGGATACTACAGTATCTAGCGTGATGCAAAAAAATATTGTCTTTACTGCTGTTTTTTCAGGGGATTGTACCTTGGATTTAGGGAATCGTGTACATGTTTTATTCTTATCTTATCTTAATGGACTGTGATTCACTGAGGATACCACAGTAATACAACATTTTACTGTACGATATTACAGCACAAATCTACATGTTAGGTATAGGGAGAGTCCACGGCTCCGCACGTTTTTTCTTGTCTATGGGCGGTCCCCTATTATTTACTTTATTTTTCTGGCACCATTTATACCCTAATGTTTCTCCTACTTTTCCTTGTTCCTCGGCAGAATGACTGGGGTAATGAGGAAGTGGGAGGGATATTTAAGCCTTTGCTGGGGTGCCTCCTCCTGGTGGCCAGGTGTTTTATTTCCCAACAGTAAGGTATGAAGCCGTGGACTCTCCCTATCCGGAAGGAAAGGAATTTATCTGGTAAGCATAAATTATGTTTTATAATAGTACTCAGGTGGAATCAAACTGGAAATAGATTATCCTATTTATGGGGAGTTTCCTGGAGGATTAAACAGCAACAAAGATTTGGATATCACTGACATCAAAGCAGTTATGTGCTTACTGAAGTCTTGTTCTGTTAGTGCTGGTTGTTGTTATGCTGTATGTTTTATGTGTGTGTATTGTGGTTTAAAGTGAAGGTTTGAGTTAAAGACGTCTGTGTAAAGTAAATGGGGAACGGTTTGTTTGTGACTTATTGCAGCGCTTTATTGGGGAGGGTGCAAAAGTAAAACTTAATTTTTGAAGCTTTTTATATCGAGGTTTTTTTCTGCTTTCAAACTGTTGGTATACACTTTACATCCTACATTATGTCTAAACCAGATTTAATTTTAGGACTCTTATCATATAAAATCTTTTACTAGTTTTTTTTTTATAATTAAAATTTCTATTTTGCTAGAATAAAGAACCCATCTTTAAGAAATGAACTGGAGCATTACATTAAGATATTTTTCCAAAAGTGGTCCCCACTTGCATCTTATTTAATAAAGACAGCAGAACATCTGTAGCAGTGTCCATGTACAATATATTGCTTTGCAGTTATAATCATAGCATTTTAATGTTTGCAGAATAAGACTAGTTAATACATTAAACATTTGAATCCTAGTTAGAAGCAATCATGTCAATTTTAAATACAGAAATAATTTTCTGATTTTTTTTTTCTTAATTCTTAATAAAGGGACAGTCTACTCCAAAACAGATTTTTCCTTCTTAATATGAGAGTCGACAGCATTATTCCTTACTTGTTATAATACAGAACCTGGCTACCAGGAGGAGGCAAAGACACCCCAGCCAAAGGCTTAAATACCTCTCCCACTTACCTCATATCCCAGTCATTCTTTGCCTTTCGTCACAGGAGGTTGGCAGAGAAGTGTCAGAAGATACAGAGTAGTTCCTTATGGAGGGTTTCTACCCTTCGGAATGGGGCTAGAGTTTGAAGTAGTTTTGTCATCCTCTCAGTGAGAGCATTGACAAACGTTAGGGTTTGGAGATGCAGGGAGAGCCTTTCTGCGAACCCATCCAGACTCGTACTAACAGCTCCTAAGCAATCGGTGTTGACGAGTTTCACTGCCTGCTTCCATCACTCAAGTCCATGTCAGGAGAGATGCTACAAGACTGTCAAACTTGAGAGGCTGTGTTTTTTTTCCACGGCATAGATTCCGGTAAGATCGTTTAATTGATTTATACACACATGATAACGCAAGAAGACAGGGTCAAAGTGTGGCTCCTTTTATCTGTATGGAATCGAGGGTTAATATCCCCTGAGGGGGGATTGTTGAACAGTGGGGACTGATCTTATACATTTTTATTTAATTATACTGCGTCATGTGTAAGATGTTTCTGAGGCTCCTTATGCTGAGGTTGGAACTTACAGGTTACTTGAGAGGCGCAGCTTTACAAGCTTGGCACACTTTTCCTTAGCGGAGGTGGTCCTAGGTTGCGCACCATGTGACCGGGTGTGATCGTAACTTCACTTCCTACTCTGATCGTGCCGGTTATCGGAAACGGTTTTCTCTGTGTTCCTGGGTCATAGGAGGTGGTGAGTGCCCCAGCCATTAGGGGTATAAAGGTCCCGTTTATTTAACGTTAGCTACTGTTATATTAAGACACAGCCTAAGACTAATGCCTGTTTATATTGTGAGGAGGCCGAGGTATACCCACCCTCTCACTTATGTTCCACTTGCCTAGAAAAAGTGATTATGTCAAAAAAGGTTAACATGTTTGATACCACTGAGCCTTCCACCTCTGAGGGGTCCCCATCCTGTGAGGTGTGCACCCTGCTTTCATCTCCTAATACACATGCAGTTTCCCATAGCATGCCTGATCCTCCATCTGGAGGAGGCCTTTTACCTCCAGACTTCACTGCGCAGTTAGAAATGGCGGTGTCTGCGGCCATTAGTGCTTTACCTCGCCCTGCTAAGCGCAAGCGAAAGGTCAAATATTGCTATCCTTCCCGGGGGGTCATCATTCAGTTTATTGGCTATAGCTGACAGACGATTGTCTGATGATGAAGTTCTTTATGATACTTCAGAGTGTGAACTTTCTGGGTCGGAATCAGCTGCCTTTAAGACTCATATTGCGGAGGAACCAGATTTTAGATTTGGGATGGAGCACTTGCGCTTTCTTCTGTTAAGTGTGATCAGTCCACGGGTCATCATTACTTCTGGGATATTACTCCTCCCCAACAGGAAGTGCAAGAGGATTCACCCAGCAGAGCTGCATATAGCTCCTCCCCTCTACGTCACTCCCAGTCATTCTCTTGCACCCAACGACTAGATAGGATGTGTGAGAGGACTATGGTGATTATATTTAGTTTTATATCTTCAATCAAAAGTTTGTTATTTTAAAATAGCACCGGAGTGTGTTATTACCTCTCTGGCAGAGTTTGAAGAAGAATCTACCAGAGTTTTGCTATGATTTTAGCCGGAGTAGTTAAGATCATATTGCTGTTCTCGGCCATCTGAGGAGTGAGGTAAACTTCAGATCAGGGGACAGCGGGCAGATGAATCTGCATAGAGGTATGTAGCAGTTTTTATTTTCTGACAATGGAATTGATGAGAAAATCCTGCCATACCGATATGTCATGTATGTATACTTTACACTTCAGTATTCTGGGGAATGGTACTTCACTAGAATTACACTGTAAGACATACATAAAGCTGTTTAATAACTAGAGATTATGTTTAACGTTTTTGCTGGAATGTAAAATCGTTTTCATTTGCTGAGGTACTGTGTGAATAAATGTTTGGGCACTATTTTTCCACTTGGCAGTTGCTTAATCTGTTTTTCTGACAGTTTCTATTCTCCCTCACTGCTGTGTGTGAGGGGGAGGGGCCGTTTTTTGGCGCTTTTTCTATGCATCAAATATTTCAGTCAGCAACTCATTGTATTCCCTGCATGATCCGGTTCATCTCTACAGAGCTCAGGGGTCTTCAAAACTTATTTTGAGGGAGGTAATTTCTCTCAGCAGAGCTGCGAGAATTATAGTTTGACTGAGATAAAAAACGTTTATTCTGTAATTTGTTTCCTGCTTTCAGAATTTGTTATCTTTGCTAATGGGATTAAACCTTTGTTAAAGTTGTGTTGTTTACAAGGATTGAGGCTATAACTGTTTCAATTTATTAATTTTCAACTGTCATAGATCTTCTGTGCTTCTTAAAGGCACAGTACATTTTAATATTATTCTAATTGAATTGTATTTCCAAGTTGCAAGTTTATTTGCTAGTGTGTTAAACATGTCTGATTCAGAGGATGATACCTGTGTCATTTGTTGCAATGCCAAAGTGGAGCCCAATAGAAATTTATGTACTAACTGTATTGATGCTACTTTAAATAAAAGTCAATCTGTACAAATTGAACAAATTTCACCAAACAACGAGGGGAGAGTTATGCCGACTAACTCGCCTCACGTGTCAGTACCTACATCTCCCGCTCAGAGGGAGGTGCGTGATATTGTAGCGCCGAGTACATCTGGGCGGCCATTACAAATCACATTACAGGATATGGCTACTGTTATGACTGAGGTTTTGGCTAAATTACCAGAACTAAGAGGTAAGCGTGATCACTCTGGGGTGAGAACAGAGTGCGCTGATAATATTAGGGCCATGTCAGACACTGCGTCACAGGTGGCAGAACATGAGGACGGAGAACTTCATTCTGTGGGTGACGGTTCTGATCCAAACAGACTGGATTCAGATATTTCAAATTTTAAATTTAAACTGGAAAACCTCCGTGTATTACTAGGGGAGGTGTTAGCGGCTCTGAATGATTGTAACACAGTTGCAATACCAGAGAAAATGTGTAGGTTGGATAAATATTTTGCGGTACCGACGAGTACTGAGGTTTTTCCTATACCTAAGAGACTTACTGAAATTGTTACTAAGGAGTGGGATAGACCCGGTGTGCCGTTCTCACCCCCTCCGATATTTAGAAAAATGTTTCCAATAGACGCCACCACAAGGGACTTATGGCAAACGGTCCCTAAGGTGGAGGGAGCAGTTTCTACCTTAGCTAAGCGTACCACTATCCCGGTGGAGGATAGCTGTGCTTTTTCAGATCCAATGGATAAAAAGTTAGAGGGTTACCTTAAGAAAATGTTTGTTCAACAAGGTTTTATATTGCAACCCCTTGCATGCATTGCGCCGATCACGGCTGCAGCGGCATTCTGGATTGAGTCTCTGGAAGAGAACATTGGTTCAGCTACTCTGGACGACATTACGGACAGGCTTAGAGTCCTTAAACTAGCTAATTCATTCATTTCGGAGGCCGTAGTACATCTTACTAAACTTACGGCGAAGAATTCAGGATTCGCCATTCAGGCACGCAGGGCGCTGTGGCTAAAATCCTGGTCAGCTGATGTTACTTCTAAGTCTAAATTGCTTAATATACCTTTCAAAGGGCAGACCTTATTCGGGCCCGGGTTGAAAGAGATTATCGCTGACATTACAGGAGGTAAAGGCCATGCCCTGCCTCAGGACAAAGCCAAAGCCAAGACTAGACAGTCTAATTTTCGTTCCTTTCGTAATTTCAAAGCAGGAGCAGCATCAACTTCCTCTGCACCAAAACAGGAAGGAGCTGTTGCTCGCTACAGACAAGGCTGGAAACCTAACCAGTCCTGGAACAAGGGCAAGCAGACTAGGAAACCTGCTGCTGCCCCTAAAACAGCATGAATTGAGGGCCCCCGATCCGGGATCGGATCTAGTGGGGGGCAGACTTTCTCTCTTCGCCCAGGCTTGGGCAAGAGATGTTCAGGATCCCTGGGCGCTAGAGATAATATCTCAGGGATACCTTCTGGACTTCAAATACTCTCCTCCAAGAGAGAGATTTCATCTGTCAAGATTGTCAACAATCCAGACAAAGAAAGAGGCGTTTCTACGCTGCGTACAAGAGCTCTTGTTAATGGGAGTAATCCATCCAGTTCCACGATCGGAACAGGGACAGGGGTTTTACTCAAATCTGTTTGTGGTTCCCAAAAAAGAGGGAACTTTCAGACCAATCCTGGACTTAAAGATCCTAAACAAATTCCTAAGAGTTCCATCGTTCAAGATGGAGACTATTCGGACAATTTTACCTATGATCCAAGAGGGTCAATACATGACCACTGTAGATTCAAGTCTCATACAGAGTTAGTGCTGGCATTTCTAAGGTCACATGGATGGAAGGTGAACGAAAAGAAAAGTTCACTCGTTCCACTCACAAGAGTTCCCTTCCTGGGGACTCTTATAGATTCTGTAGAAATGAAGATTTACCTGACAGAGGACAGGCTAACAAGACTTCAAAGTGCTTGCCGCACCCTTCATTCCATTCAACACCCGTCAGTGGCTCAATGCATGGAGGTAATCGGCTTAATGGTAGCGGCAATGGACATAGTACCCTTTGCACGCTTACACCTCAGACCACTGCAACTGTGCATGCTAAGTCAGTGGAATGGGGATTACTCAGACTTATCCCCTTCTCTGAATCTGGATCAAGAGACCAGAAATTCTCTTCTATGGTGGCTTTCTCGGCCACATCTGTCCAGGGGGATGCCATTCAGCAGACCAGACTGGACAATTGTAACAACAGACGCCAGCCTTCTAGGTTGGGGTGCCGTCTGGAATTCTCTGAAGGCTCAGGGACAATGGAGTCAGGAGGAGAGTCTCCTGCCAATAAACATTCTGGAATTGAGAGCAGTTCTCAATGCCTGTAACATATCTCAGCCTAATGTCACTATCCCTTTAAGAAATCCTTTTCTGACTGCTGCATTTGGGCAGTATTCACATTCAGCCTGCCTGCCTGATTAATCATTCATGCACCTGATTACCTCAGCCTCTTTTTAAGCCTTCTCAGGTCTAATGTGCCTTGCATTAACATTGAAGTTGTGATCCTGAACAGAGGTCTGTGACTGTTTCCTGCATGAACTTAGCAACTATTCCAAGATACAGCATTTCCTATTACCTATGCAAAATATCATCAAACCGCAAGTATCAAAAATATCTCCATTCTGTTTCCTGGACACAGCTACTTAACAATCTCTGAACTTTATTAATATTCAACTATGCTTTTGCTTACCATCACTCTCTAATTACAACAGCATCTTACTCAGAACTTTATAAATATTTCTCTGCTACAAGTTGTCATTGCTGAAATATCCTGCTGCAAATATGTTAACATATTCTGAACTCTGCATCTATGTGTTCAATTAAAAGCTTTCCTGTGATTCTCCAATATATGTTCAAACAGTAATTAATGCCTTAAACTTAACTTTCACCTGTGCTGCTCTGCTAATTACTGACATACAGCTCATTATAATAATATGTACTGTGAACCTGCAATAAACCAAGTTTGCATCTAAATGCACAAACAATAATTAATGCCTAAACTTGCAGCTTGTCTAAGTACCTGTGCAGCTGTGCTTTAACTCTGACATACAGCTTTATATAATATTATGTACTGTGAACCTGCAACAATCCTTAGTTTACATCTAAGTGTCAAAGTTTCACCAGATTACTCTGAAGCCTGAACATTCCACTTTGCTATATTTCTCTCTCATTGAATCCTGCAGTTACTTCTATTAACTAACTATAAGTCACAGTGAACTCAGAATATATTGTATACAAATGTTGCACTCTCCATTTATTCTACAATAACTTCTAGCAACTATGAATCACAGAATATCATCTATCCACGTCCAGGATACTCTTCCCCGGGTCAGGGGTCGGTGTCTTCAAATCCCTACCACTGCCCCGAGGGTCTGTTTCCTGAGCGCATGTACACCGGATCATGACAATGCCCTCCTGGCTTGGCCCCAGTTGACAACTCGGGGGTTCATCAGGTTTCAGTCGGACAACATCACGACTGTAGCTTACATCAACCATCAGGGAGGGACAAGAAGCTCCCTAGCTATGATGGAAGTATCAAAGATAATTTGCTGGGCAGAGTCTCACTCTTGCCACCTGTCAGCAATCCACATCCCGGGAGTGGAGAACTGGGAGGCGGATTTCTTAAGTCGTCAGACTTTTCATCCGGGGGAGTGGGAACTTCATCCGGAGGTCTTTGCCCAAATACTTCGACGTTGGGGCAAACCAGAGATAGATCTCATGGCGTCTCGACAGAACGCCAAGCTTCCTCGTTACGGGTCCAGATCCAGGGATCCAGGAGCAGTCCTGATAGATGCTCTGACAGCACCTTGGGACTTCAGGATGGCTTACGTGTTTCCACCCTTCCCGTTGCTTCCTCGATTGATTGCCAGAATCAAACAAGAGAGAGCATCAGTGATTCTAATAGCACCTGCGTGGCCACGCAGGACTTGGTATGCAGACCTGGTGGACATGTCATCCTGTCCACCTTGGTCTCTACCTCTGAAACAGGACCTTCTGATACAGGGTCCCTTCAAACATCACTATCTAACTTCTCTGAAGCTGACTGCTTGGAAATTGAACGCTTGATTTTATCAAGACGTGGATTTTCTGAGTCAGTTATTGATACCTTAATACAGGCTAGGAAACCTGTTACCAGAAAGATTTACCATAAGATATGGCGTAAATACCTATATTGGTGTGAATCCAAAGGTTACTCTTGGAGTAAGGTTAGGATTCCTAGGATATTGTCTTTTCTACAAGAAGGTTTAGAAAAGGGTTTATCTGCTAGTTCATTAAAGGGACAGATCTCAGCTCTGTCCATTCTGTTACACAAACGTCTGTCAGAAGTTCCTGACGTCCAGGCTTTTTGTCAGGCTTTGGCCAGAATTAAGCCTGTGTTTAAAACTGTTGCTCCACCATGGAGTTTAAACCTTGTTCTTAATGTTTTACAGGGCGTTCCGTTTGAACCCCTTCATTCCATTGATATAAAGTTGTTATCTTGGAAAGTTCTATTTTTAATGGCTATTTCCTCGGCTCGAAGAGTCTCTGAATTATCAGCTTTACATTGTGATTCTCCTTATTTGATTTTTCATTCGGATAAGGTAGTCCTGCGTACTAAACCTGGGTTCTTACCTAAGAGATTGTTGTTCCTTCTTTATGCCCAAATCCTTCTTCAAAGAAGGAACGTCTACTGCACAACCTGGATGTAGTCCGTGCTCTAAAATTTTACTTACAGGCAACTAAGGAATTTCGACAAACGTCTTCTCTGTTTGTCATTTACTCTGGGCAGAGGAGAGGTCAAAAAGCTTCCGCTACCTCTCTTTCTTTTTGGCTTCGTAGCATAATTCGTTTAGCTTATGAGACTGCTGGACAGCAGCCTCCTGAAAGAATTACAGCTCATTCTACTAGAGCTGTGGCTTCCACTTGGGCCTTCAAGAATGAGGCCTCTGTTGAACAGATTTGCAAGGCTGCAACTTGGTCTTCGCTTCATACTTTTTCCAAATTTTACAAATTTGACACTTTTGCTTCATCGGAGGCTATTTTTGGGAGAAAGGTTCTCCAGGCAGTGGTTCCTTCTGTATAAAGAGCCTGCCTATCCCTCCCGTCATCCGTGTACTTTTGCTTTGGTATTGGTATCCCAGAAGTAATGATGACCCGTGGACTGATCACACTTAACAGAAGAAAACATAATTTATGCTTACCTGATAAATTCCTTTCTTCTGTAGTGTGATCAGTCCACGGCCCGCCCTGTTTTTAAGGCAGGTAAATATTTTTTAATTTATACTCCAGTCACCACTTCACCCTTGGCTTTTCCTTTCTCGTTGGTCCTTGGTCGAATGACTGGGAGTGACGTAGAGGGGAGGAGCTATATGCAGCTCTGCTGGGTGAATCCTCTTGCACTTCCTGTTGGGGAGGAGTAATATCCCAGAAGTAATGATGACCCGTGGACTGATCACACTACAGAAGAAAGGAATTTATCAGGTAAGCATAAATTATGTTTTCTTTTAATGGAAGTTCTGGCTACCTTAGAGGTTCCAGAGGCCAAGCTGCCTGATGTACCTTCAATTCCTAAACTGGATAGAGTTTACGAAGACAGAGTTGTTCCTCAGACTTTCCCTGGTCCTGTAAAGATTGCAAACATTATTAAGAACGAATGGGAGAGAATTGGTTCTTACTTCACCCCTTCGTCTGCTTTTAAGAAACTGTTCCTGGTTCCGGACTCTCAATTGGAGTTATGGGGTTCCGTCCCTAAAGTGTATGATGGCGCTGTCTCTATGATTGCAAAATGCACTACTATCCCACTGGAGGATAGTTTGTCGTTCAAAGAGCCCATGTATAAAAAGATGGAAACTCTGTTAACGGATTACTTTCTGTTATAATTTTTTAAGCTAAACAACTAACATATTAAAGTTAATCAACATTAATTAAAACCTACTGACCTATATTTTCTCCAAAACGAAGTTTCATAACGTTCTAAAAGTTATATCTTTTATTCGCCGATGATGTCACATTATCCTGCCCACTATTTTCAGCACTGAGTGTTCAAAATACTTAAACCAATAACTTTGTGTTTAAAGCGCCATTTTGAAACCTAGGTATTGTAAACGGATTGGTACAGAGCAAAGGATACCCACAGAGTGGGTTTGGAAAACAATTAAATTTGCAGACAAGATTTCTGATATATGGTAGAGATATGTTAATGAAATGCAATTGATAAAAAGCGTATTTGGGGTAGTTAGTTAGTATTAGGCATAGAAAATATTTAATTACAGTGGCCCTTTAAGAAAGATGTTTCAACATTCAGGATATTTAATTCAACCTGTGGCGGCAGTTGCCATGGGAGTGGCTACCTACTGGTGTGACTCCTTATCGGAATTGATCAAGGTGGAAGGTCCCTTCAATATTATTCTTGATAGAATTAAGGCTTTAAGGGTCTTTTATTTGTGATAAGAATATGAAAATTATTTGTTTAAATGCTAAAACTGCTGGGTTTTCTGTTCAGGCCTGCTGGGCTCTGTGGCAAATATCTTGGTCTGCGGACTTGACTTCCAAGTCCAGACTCCTTTCCCTTCCATTCAATGGTAAGATTTTGTTAGGTCCAGGCCTGGACTCCATTATTTTCACGGTTACTGTGGGCAAGGTTGCCTTCCTACCGCAAGATTAAAAGAACAGATTTAAGGGACAGCCTGATAATTTTCGTTTCTTTCGTTCTGACAAATACTCAGCAATCCTCTTCTAAGAACAAGAATCCTAAAACTTGAAAGCCGGCTCAGTCCTGGAATAAGTCCAAGCAGAGCAAGAAACCCGCGGAGACTAAATCAGCATGAAGGGGTCGCCCCTGATCCGTCTGTGGATCAGGTAGGGGTCAGACTTTAGCTCTTCCCAGAAGCTTGGTTCAGGGATGTGCAGGATCCTTGGGTCCTGGAGCTCATTGCTCAGGGTTACGGAATTGGGTTCAAGTCTCTTCCACCCAAGGGCAGATTCCTCCTCTCAAATCTGTCATTAAAACTAGAGAAGAGGGAAGCCTTTCTGGGGTGCGTCCGGGATCTGTCTTCCTTAGGAGTCATTGTCCCGGTACCCATAGAGGAACGAGGCTTGGGATACTACTCAAACCTTTTCATGGTCCCAAAAAAGGAGGGAACTTTCCGTCCGATTCTGGACCTAAAGTGCTTAAACAAGTTTCTGAATGTCCCCTCCTGCAAGATGGAGACGATAAGGTCTATCCTTTCCTTAGTCCAGAAGGGACAGTTCATGACTAATAGATCTGAAGGATGCTTACCTTCATTTCCCAATCCACAGGGTTCACTTTCAGTTCCTAAGGTTTGCCTTTCTGGACCAGCACTTCCAGTTTATTGCTTTTCCGTTTGGCCTAGCTACTGCCCCATGAATATTCACGATGGTTCTGGGGGCTCTCCTGGCCGTGGCCAGAACCTAGGGCATTACAGTAGCACCTTACTTAGACGATATTCTGGAAGGTTCTTTTTCTACTGGCCATTGCTTCGGTGCGCATAGTCTCTGAAATAGCTGCCTTGCAATGTGAGCCTCCTTACCTAGTATTTCATGCTGATAAGGCTGTTCTTCATACTGGTTTAGGTTTTCTTCCTAAGGTTGTTTCGGATCGCAACATCAATCAGGAGATTGTGGTTCCTTCCTTGTGTTCTAATCCTTCTTCTTCGAAGGAACGGTTACTTCATAATTTGAAGTTCTATCTTCAGGCTACGAAGGAGTTTAGACAGACTTCTTCTTTGTTAGTTGTTTTTTCTGGGTAGCATAGGGGGGCAGAAGGCCTCGTCCACTTCCTTATCTTTTTGGTTGAGGACCATTATTCGCTTATCTTATGAGACAGCGGGACATACTTCTCAGAGGATTAAGGCTCATTCAACTAGAGCAGTGACTTCCTTTTGGGCCTTCAAGAATGAGGCCTCTATGGATCAGATTTGTAGGGCGGCTACCTGGTCCTCCTTACATACCTTTTCTAAATTTTACATGTTTTACGATTTTGCTTTGGCTGAAACAGCTTTTGGGAGAGAGGTTTTGCAGACACTGGTGCCCTCAGAATAGGTTCAGCTTTCCTTTTTGCCCTCCCGTTCATTCAGTGTCCTCTGGAGCTTGGTTATACGTTTCCCACAAGTAAGGAATGAAGCCGTGGAATCTGGAAAACATAAATTATGCTTAACAGATATTTTCCTTCTGTATGAGGAGAGTCCACGGCCCCCGCCCGTATTCTCTGAAGGGCAGACCTAAATTTTATTTTGGTTCTTCTGGCACCATTTATACCCTGATATTTCTCCTACTTTTCCTTGTTCTCTTGGCAGAATGACTTGGGATTTGAGGGAAGTGGGGTACATATATAAGCCTTTGGCTGGGGTGGCTTTGCCTCCTCCTGGTGGCCACAAGTAAGGAATGAAGCCATGGACTCTCCTCATACCAAAGGAAATTATCTGGTAAGCATCATTTGTTACTTTTTTAAAAGATAGATAATGCCTTTATTACCCATTCCCCAGCTTTGTACAACCATTATTGTTATATCAATATACTCTATAACCCTTAAACCACTAAATATCAATATACTCTATAACCTTTAAACCACTAAATTTCTGCCTGTCTCCAAGCCACTACAGACTGCCTCTTATCTCAGAGCATTTTTATAGCTTTTCACAGGAAGACACAGCTAGTTCATGTGTGCCATATAGACAAGATTGGGCTCACTCCTTTGGCGTTATTCATGTGTCTGTACTGATTAGCTAAAATGCAAGTCTGTAAATAGCACTGAGATAAGGAGGTAGTCTGCAGAAAACTTAGATACAAGGTAATCACAGAGGTAAAAAATGCAAAACTGGGGAATGAGTGATAAAAAGTTTATCTTTTTAAACAATAAAAATTTTGGTGTAAACTTTCCCTTTAACGGTTTACAGACTTGCATTTACACTTTATAGAAATCCCTTTGACTGTCCTTTTTGTCAGTACTACTTGTGATTTAAATGGTTACAGAAAGAGATACGAATAGGGTCTTTGTTTTGAATCGCATAACCAGTGCTGAGACTTTTCATGCGTTAATAAACTGTCACGTGCTGTGTGGTGTGTGTTCGTGTGTGTTCCTGTTTTCCAGCTCCTGTTAATGTCAAAGACTTTCATAATTCATCAGAGCCAAAATATCAACCTTTCTTTATGCAAAAACATCTCAGGCAACCGTCGTTATTCGACAAGACGTCACATTTCAGGTTATATTTTTCAGTCAAAGCATGATGAGGAAAAAGGCTAAAAATAAGATGTAATACGTTCAAATGTGACAGATTCAGTGAAGTTTTCTATAGTGAAGTAACCCTTGTTGAATGACAGGTTTTAAAGCCGCAATTTTGCCCAAAGCTTGGAGGGAAAGTTACCTCCAAAGTGTTGACTTGTGTTGACGTCTCTCATTTAACCGCTCTCATTTTTAAATCTTGAGGTGGCTATCTAGTGATTTTAAAAAGATAATAAAAAGTTAAATTATTAAATCTATTAGTGACTGTATAACAGTTTGTTTTTTGTTGTTGGTTTTTTAAAATCGGAGGTTCCTCTATCTTTTTTTCAAGCATTTTATTCTATATGTTAATTGTTTTTTGTTGTTGGTTTTTTAAAATCGGAGGTTCCTCTATCTTTTTTTCAAGCATTTTATTCTATATGTTAATAAAAGACAATGTGTTGTGTCTGCTGTCACTGAACAGGAGATGCAGAAAGTACCTGTTATCTGCGTTGTGTTTTTGTTGTTTGTTTTTTTTACAAATTCTGCATCACAAACTAGTAAAGTTAGAGATACTGTACTGTTTTCTTCTATATTCTATATAAAATAGATCATTTGCATGCATTATATAATTTTTATTATCAATAAGTTGATGTTTCTGTAATGGGCAAAATAGAAAAAAAGCAACTTTTTTTTTTCTTCTTACCATTTTTAGATGTGTCCAAGCCTGACAATTTACTTGTGCATATGCTGCTCAACTACTGAGCTATTGCTATGCAGATATCACTTAGGCACAAATATGCACTTTTTGCTTGCATCAATGTAAATTTTAAATGGCTTTTATTTAACATTTTTTCAGTGAAAAAATATCGCTGCAGCTTTGTATGCATTCTATATCTATCTATCTATCTATCTATCTATCTATCTATCTATCTATCTATCTATCTATTTATCATGTCTCCCCCTCAAAAAATAAACCAACAAAAATATATCTGCAAAGAAATACTGCAGTTGTAGACTTCTGCTTCACCATCAATCCTTTAGAACTGGGCTTAATAAAATTCTAGCTGTTCCCAAGATTTAAATCTGACTTTTAATTGATCTCTTAGATTTATTTTACAAACCAAATTTTGTTTAAAATCTAAAGCTTGCCCAAACATTTAAAGGGACGGTCAAGTAAAAAAAAAAAACCTTTCAAGAATCAAATAGGGCATGTAATTATAAACAACGTTCCAATTTACTTTTATCACCAATTTTGCTTTGTTCTCTTGGTATTCTTAGTTGAAAGCTAAACCTAGGAGGTTTATATGCTAATTTCTTAGACCTTGAAGGCCACCTCTAATCTAAATGCATTTTGATAGTTTTTCACCACTAGAAGGGCATTAGTTCATGCGTTTCATATAGATAACATTGAGCTCATGCACGTGAATTTACCATGGAGTCAACTCTGATTGGCTAAAATGCAAGTCTGCTAAAAGAACTGAAATAAGGGGGCAGTCTGCTGAGGCTTAGATACAAGGTAATTACAGAGGTAAAACGTGTAATTATTACTGTGTTGGTTATGCAAAACTGAGGAATTGGTAATTAAGGAATTTCTATCTTTTAAAACAACAATAATTATGGTGTTGACTGTCCCTTTAAGACCAGAAATGTTCTGTTCATAGCATTTTAAAAAGATCCCGTTTTTAGATCTAGGCAGTATTGTTTTTGTTTTCTAAACTGCATTTAAAGAAGCAGGAGGTTTTGTTCTCTTGTTTTGTCATTGCTGCAATACTTGGTGTCTTGGCAAATAATTTCTCTGGGTGGGTCCTTTATAACTCAATGTGATACTCTAGTATAGCAAATGTATTTGTGCAAACCATGTCTTGAGTGCTGAAATCCCTTGCCTAACTGATCTTTAAAATATAAGACCAAGCTCCATTTTGACAAATATATATATATATATATATATATATATATATATATATATATATATATACACACACAAACACACACGTGTATATATACGTATATATTATATCTTTTTTGATGTAACAACACTGAAGAAATTACACTTTGCTACAATGTAAAGTAGTGAGTGTACATATAACAGTGTAAATTTGCTGTCCCCTCAAAATAACTCAACACACAGCCATTAATGTCTAAACCATTGGCAACAAAAGTAAGTACACCCCTAAATGAAAATGTCCAAATTGGGCCTAAAGTGTCAATATTTCTCCAACATTGGTGTGTCCGGTCCACGGCGTCATCCTTACTTGTGGGAATATTCTCTTCCCCAACAGGAAATGGCAAAGAGCACAGCAAAAGCTGCCCATATAGCCCCTCCTCTGGCTCCGCCCCCCAGTCATTCTCTTTGCCGCTCTGAACAAGTAGCATCTCCACGGAGATGGTGAAGAGTATGTGGTGTTAGTTGTAGTTTTCTATTCTTCTATCAAGAGTTTGTTATTTTAAAATAGTGCCGGTTTGTACTATTTACTCTAAAACAGAAAAGGATGAAGAGTTCTGTTTAAAAGAGGAGTATGATTTTAGCAGCAGTAACTAAAATCAATTGCTGTTCCCACGCAGGACTGTTGAGCCCAGAGAACTTCAGTTGGGGGGAACAGTTTGCAGACTTTTCTGCTCAAGGTATGACTAGTCCATTTTCTAACAAGACTTAGTAATGCTAGAAGACTGTCATTTTCCCTCTTTGGGATCGGTAAGCCATTTTCTTAGACTCATAACAGAATGAAGGCTTATTAATGGGCTATATACTGGTTGACACTATTGTGGGCTAAATCGATTGCTTTATTCAATATTTTTATGTGGTTTGAAGTGTTTTAAAACTTGAGAATGATTTGGTAACGTTTTTAAGCGCCAGGCAGTCGTTTAAACACCTTTCCCAGTCAGGAAGGGCCTTTCACTCTAGTAGGCAGAGCCTCATTTTCGCGCCTTAATTGCGCAGTTTCTTTTGGATGCAGTGCATGCAGCTTCATGTGAGAGGGTCTGGTGGCCATTAAAAACGTTCCTGGAAGGCTTATTTCTGTGGCGAATAACCCCCAAGGACAGGTGAAGCCGCAGCAAACGCTGTGGCTGGGACTGTAGTGGGTTTAAAATTGTTAATTGATAAAACGGCTTCGATTTCCTCATTTAATGGGTTACAAACTTGAAAATTGGGGTGCAATACTTTTAAAGCATTAAGAAACTTGGGTGCAAATTTGGTAAAGATCGGTTATTTCCTTCATAGTTTTTCACATATTCAGAAATAAAGTGTACTCTGTTTAACATTTAAAGAGACAGTAACGGTTTTGTTTAAAAACAGTTTTATTGCATTAATAGCCTGTATAAGCCTGTCTAACATGTCTGTACCTTCAGATAGAACATGTTCTGTATGTATGGAGGCCAAGGTGGTCCCCCCTTCAAATGTATGTGATAATTGTGCCATGGCGTCCAGACAAAGGACAGTACTGTCACATTTAATAAGGTTGCCCAAGATGATTCCTCAAATGAAGGTAGTGGGGGTAGTTCACCATCCTCTCCTTCTGTGTCAATACCAGTTATGCCCGCGCAGGCGACTCCTAGTACATCTAGCGCGCCAATGCTTGTTACTATGCAACAATTAACGGCAGTAATGGATAATTCTATAGCTAATATTTTATCCAAAATGCTAGCATTTCAAAGAAAGCGTGATTGCTCAGTTTTAAAAACAGTAGAGCAAGAGTGCGCTGACGATAATTTATCTGTCATACCCTCACACCAGTCAGAATTGGCAGTGAAGGGAGGGTTTGTCGGAGGGAGAAATTTCTGATTCAGGAAGAGTTTCTCAACAGGCAGAACCTGATGTTGTGACGTTTAAATTTAAGTTAGAGCATCTCCACGCCTTACTTAAGGAGGTACTAACTACTCTGGATGATTGTGACTCTTTGGTCATTCCAGAAAAATTGTGCAAAATGGACAAATTCCTAGAGGTCCCTGTGCACCCTGATGCCTTTCCGATACCTAAAAGGGTGGCTGACATAGTGACTAAGGAGTGGGAGAAACCAGGCATACCTTTTGTCCCACCTCCTATATTTAAGAAAATGTTCCCCATGGTCGACCCAAGGAAGGACGCATGGCAAACAGTCCCTAAGGTTGAGGGGGCAGTTTCTACGCTAGCCAAACGCACGACTATTCCCATTGAGGACAATTGTGCTTTCAAAGATCCTATGGATAAAAAATTGGAGGGTTTGCTTAAAAAGATTTTTGTTCAGCAAGGTTTCCTCCTCCAACCAATTTCGTGCATTATTCCTGTCACTACTGCGGCGTGTTTTTGGTTCGATGAACTAGAAAAGTCGCTCAATAAGGAGACTCCATATGAGGAAGTCATGGACAGAATTCACGCACTTAAGTTAGCTAATTCCTTTATTTTAGATGCCGCTTTGCAATTGGCGAGGTTAGCGGCGAAAAATTCAGGGTTTGCAATTGTGGCGCGCAGAGCGCTCTGGCTAAAGTCTTGGTCGGCGGATGTATCTTCCAAGACAAAATTGCTTAATATTCCTTTCAAAGGTAAGACCCTTTTCTCCTGTTAAGTGTAGTCAGTCCACGGGTCATCCATTACTTATGGGATATTAACTCCTCCCCAACAGGAAGTGCAAGAGAATCACCCAAGCAGAGCTGCTATATAGCTCCTCCCCTCTACGTCACACCCAGTCATTCTCTTGCACCCAACTAATAGATAGGATGTGTGAGAGGACTGTGGTGATTAAACTTAGTTTCTCCAACATAGGTGTGTCCGGTCCACGGCGTCATCCTTACTTGTGGGATATTCTCTTTCCCCAACAGGAAATGGCAAAGAGCCCAGCAAAGCTGGTCACATGATCCCTCCTAGGCTCCGCCTTCCCCAGTCATTCTCTTTGCCGTTGTACAGGCAACATCTCCACGGAGATGGCTTAGAGTTTTTTGGTGTTTAAATGTAGTTTTTATTCTTCAATCAAGAGTTTGTTATTTTAAAATAGTGCTGGTATGTACTATTTACTCTGAAACAGAAAAGAGATGAAGATTTCTGTTTGTAAGAGGAAAATGATTTTAGCAACCGTTACTAAAATCGATGGCTGTTTCCACACAGGACTGTTGAGAGGAATTAACTTCAGTTGGGGGAAACAGTGAGCAGACTTTTGCTGCTTGAGGTATGACACATTTCTAACAAGACTTGGTAATGCTGGAAGCTGTCATTTTCCCTATGGGATCCGGTAAGCCATTTTTATTAAATAAGAATAAAGGGCTTCACAAGGGCTTTAAAGACGGTAGACATTTTTCTGGGCTAAAACGATTGATATATAAGCATTTTTAATACTTCATAGTTTTGAGGAGTTATTTTATTCTTGGGAATCATGTAAAATAACCGGCAGGCACTGTATTGGACACCTTTTTCACTGGGGGCCTTCTCTAATCATAGGCAGAGCCTCATTTTCGCGCCTCTATTGCGCAGTTGTTTTTGGGAAGCAAGACATGCAGATGCATGTGTTCGGAGCTCAGATACATAGAAAAAGCTTACTGAAGGCGTCATTTGGTATCGTATTCCCCTTTGGGCTTGGTTGGGTCTCAGCAAAGCAGATACCAGGGACTGTATAGGGGTTAAATGTAAAAACGGCTCCGGTTCCGTTATTTTAAGAGTTAAAGCTTTCAAATTTGGTGTGCAATACTTTTAAGGCTTTAAGACACTGTGGTGAAATTTTGGTGAATTTTGAACAATTCCTTCATACTTTTTCACATTTTCAGTAATAAAGTGTGTTCAGTTTAAAATTTAAAGTGACAGTAACGGTTTTATTTTAAAACGTTTTTTGTACTTTGTTATCAAGTTTATGCCTGTTTAACATGTCTGAACTATCAGATAGACTATGTTCTGTATGTGGGGAAGCCAAGGTTCCTTCTCATTTAAATAGATGTGATTTATGTGACACAAAATTTAGAGAAAATGATGCCCAAGATGATTCCTCAAGTGAGGGGAGTAAGCATGGTACTGCATCATCCCCTCCTTCGTCTACACCAGTCTTGCCCACACAGGAGGCCCCTAGTACATCTAGTGCGCCAATACTCCTTACTATGCAACAATTAACGGCTGTAATGGATAATTCTATCAAAAACATTTTAGCCAAAATGCCCACTTATCAGCGAAAGCGCGACTGCTCTGTTTTAGAAAATACCGAAGAGCATGAGGACGCTGATGATATTGGTTCTGAAGTGCCCCTACACCAGTCTGAGGGGGCCAGGGAGGTTTTGTCTGAGGGAGAAATTTCAGATTCAGGGAAAATTTCTCAACAAGCTGAACCTGATGTGATTACATTCAAATTTAAATTGGAACATCTCCGCGCTCTGCTTAAGGAGGTGTTATCTACTCTGGATGATTGTGAGAATTTGGTCATTCCAGAGAAATTATGTAAGATGGACAAGTTCCTAGAGGTCCCGGGGCCCCCCGAAGCTTTTCCTATACCCAAGCGGGTGGCGGACATTGTAAACAAAGAATGGGAAAGGCCCGGCATACCTTTTGTCCCTCCCCCTATATTTAAGAAATTGTTTCCTATGGTCGACCCCAGAAAGGACTTATGGCAGACAGTCCCCAAGGTCGAGGGGGCGGTTTCTACTCTAAACAAACGCACTACTATCCCTATAGAAGATAGTTGTGCTTTCAAAGATCCTATGGATAAAAAATTAGAGGGTTTGCTTAAAAAGATGTTTGTTCAGCAAGGTTACCTTCTACAACCAATTTCATGCATGGTTCCTGTCACTACAGCAGCGTGTTTCTGGTTCGATGAACTAGAAAAGTCGCTCAATAAAGATTCTTCTTATGAGGAGATTATGGACAGAATTCATGCTCTCAAATTGGTTAACTCTTTTACTTTAGACGCCACTTTGCAATTGGCTAGATTAGCGGCAAAAAATTCAGGGTTTGCTATTGTGGCGCGCAGAGCGCTTTGGCTAAAATCTTGGTCAGCGGATGCGTCTTCCAAGAACAAATTGCTTAACATACCTTTCAAGGGGAAAACGCTGTTTGGCCCTGACTTGAAAGAGATTATTTCTGATATCACTGGGGGTAAGGGCCACGCCCTTCCTCAGGATAGGTCTTTCAAGGCTAAAAATAAACCAAATTTTCGTCCCTTTCGCAGAAACGGACCAGCCCCAGGTGCTACATCCTCTAAGCAAGAGGGTAATACTTTTCAAGCCAAGCCAGCCTGGAGGCCAATGCAAGGCTGGAACAAAGGTAAGCAGGCCAAGAAACCTGCCACTGCTACCAAGACAGCATGAGATGTTGGCCCCCGATCCGGGACCGGATCTGGTGGGGGGCAGACTTTCTCTCTTCGCTCAGGCTTGGGCAAGAGATGTTCTGGATCCTTGGGCGCTAGAAATAGTCTCCCAAGGTTATCTTCTGGAATTCAAGGGGCTTCCCCCAAGGGGGAGGTTCCACAGGTCTCAATTGTCTTCAGACCACATAAAAAGACAGGCATTCTTACATTGTGTAGAAGACCTGTTAAAAATGGGAGTGATTCATCCTGTTCCATTAGGAGAACAAGGGATGGGATTCTACTCCAATCTGTTCATAGTTCCCAAAAAAGAGGGAACATTCAGACCAATTTTAGATCTCAAGATCCTAAACAAGTTTCTCAAGGTTCCATCGTTCAAAATGGAAACCATTCGGACAATTCTTCCTTCCATCCAGGAAGGTCAATTCATGACCACGGTGGATTTAAAGGATGCGTATCTACATATTCCTATCCACAAGGAACATCATCGGTTCCTAAGGTTCGCCTTTCTGGACAAGCATTACCAGTTTGTGGCACTTCCATTCGGATTAGCCACTGCTCCAAGAATTTTCACAAAGGTACTAGGGTCCCTTCTAGCGGTGCTACGACCAAGGGGCATTGCAGTAGTACCTTACTTGGACGACATACTGATTCAAGCGTCGTCCCTACCACAAGCAAAGGCTCATACGGACATTGTCCTGGCCTTTCTCAGATCTCACGGGTGGAAAGTGAACGTAGAAAAAAGTTCTCTATCTCCGTCAACAAGAGTTCCCTTCTTGGGAACAATAATAGACTCCTTAGAAATGAGGATTTTTCTGACAGAGGCCAGAAAATCAAAACTTCTAGACTCTTGTCAAGTACTTCATTCTGTTCCTCTTCCTTCCATAGCGCAGTGCATGGAAGTAATAGGTTTGATGGTCGCGGCAATGGACATAGTTCCTTTTGCGCGAATTCATCTGAGACCATTACAACTGTGCATGCTCAGTCAGTGGAATGGGGATTATACAGACTTGTCTCCGACGATACAAGTAGATCAGAGGACCAGAGATTCACTCCGTTGGTGGCTGACCCTGGACAACCTGTCACAGGGGATGAGCTTCCGCAGACCAGAGTGGGTCATTGTCACGACCGACGCCAGTCTGGTGGGCTGGGGCGCGGTCTGGGAACTCCTGAAAGCTCAGGGCCTTTGGTCTCGGGAAGAATCTCTTCTCCCGATAAATATTCTGGAACTGAGAGCGATATTCAATGCTCTCAAGGCTTGGCCTCAGCTAGCAAAGGCCAAATTCATACGGTTTCAATCAGACAACTTGACGACTGTTGCGTATATCAACCATCAAGGGGGAACAAGGAGTTCCCTGGCGATGGAAGAAGTGACCAAAATCATTCAATGGGCGGAGACTCACTCCTGCCACTTGTCTGCAATCCACATCCCAGGAGTGGAAAATTGGGAAGCGGATTTTCTGAGTCGTCAGACATTTCATCCGGGGGAGTGGGAACTCCATCCGGAAATCTTTGCCCAAATTACTCAATTGTGGGGCATTCCAGACATGGATCTGATGGCCTCTCGTCAGAACTTCAAGGTTCCTTGCTACGGGTCCAGATCCAGGGATCCCAAGGCGACTCTAGTAGATGCACTAGTAGCACCTTGGACCTTCAACCTAGCTTATGTATTCCCACCGTTTCCTCTCATCCCCAGGCTGGTAGCCAGAATCAATCAGGAGAGGGCATCGGTGATCTTGATAGCTCCTGCGTGGCCACGCAGGACTTGGTATGCAGACCTGGTGAATATGTCATCGGCTCCACCATGGAAGCTACCTTTGAGACAGGACCTTCTTGTTCAAGGTCCGTTCGAACATCCGAATCTGGCCTCACTCCAACTGACTGCTTGGAGATTGAACGCTTGATTTTATCAAAGCGAGGGTTCTCAGATTCTGTCATTGATACTCTTGTTCAGGCCAGAAAGCCTGTAACTAGAAAAATCTACCATAAAATATGGAAAAAATATATCTGTTGGTGTGAATCTAAAGGATTCCCATGGAACAAGATAAAAATTCCTAAGATTCTATCCTTTCTTCAAGAAGGTTTGGAGAAAGGATTATCTGCAAGTTCTTTGAAGGGACAGATTTCTGCTTTATCTGTTTTACTTCACAAAAAGCTGGCGGCTGTGCCAGATGTTCAAGCTTTTGTTCAGGCTCTGGTTAGAATCAAGCCTGTTTACAAACCTTTGACTCCTCCTTGGAGTCTCAATTTAGTTCTTTCAGTTCTTCAGGGGGTTCCGTTTGAACCCTTACATTCCGTAGATATTAAGTTATTATCTTGGAAAGTTTTGTTTTTGGTTGCAATTTCTTCTGCTAGAAGAGTTTCAGAGTTATCTGCTCTGCAGTGTTCTCCTCCTTATCTGGTGTTCCATGCAGATAAGGTGGTTTTGCGTACTAAACCTGGTTTTCTTCCGAAAGTTGTTTCTAACAAAAACATTAACCAGGAGATAGTCGTGCCTTCTTTGTGTCCGAATCCAGTTTCAAAGAAGGAACGTTTGTTGCACAATTTGGATGTAGTTCGTGCTCTAAAATTCTATTTAGATGCTACAAAGGATTTCAGACAAACATCTTCCTTGTTTGTTGTTTATTCTGGTAAAAGGAGAGGTCAAAAAGCAACTTCTACCTCTCTCTCTTTTTGGCTTAAAAGCATCATCAGATTGGCTTACGAGACTGCCGGACGGCAGCCTCCTGAAAGAATCACAGCTCATTCCACTAGGGCCGTGGCTTCCACATGGGCCTTCAAGAACGAGGCTTCTGTTGATCAGATATGTAAGGCAGCGACTTGGTCTTCACTGCACACTTTTACTAAATTTTACAAATTTGATACTTTTGCTTCTTCTGAGGCTATTTTTGGGAGAAAGGTTTTGCAAGCCGTGGTGCCTTCCATCTAGGTGACCTGATTTGCTCCCTCCCATCATCCGTGTCCTAAAGCTTTGGTATTGGTTCCCACAAGTAAGGATGACGCCGTGGACCGGACACACCTATGTTGGAGAAAACAGAATTTATGTTTACCTGATAAATTACTTTCTCCAACGGTGTGTCCGGTCCACGGCCCGCCCTGGTTTTTTAATCAGGTCTGATAATTTATTTTCTTTAACTACAGTCACCACGGTATCATATGGTTTCTCCTATGCAAATATTCCTCCTTTACGTCGGTGGAATGACTGGGGAAGGCGGAGCCTAGGAGGGATCATGTGACCAGCTTTGCTGGGCTCTTTGCCATTTCCTGTTGGGGAAGAGAATATCCCACAAGTAAGGATGACGCCGTGGACCGGACACACCGTTGGAGAAAGTAATTTATCAGGTAAACATAAATTCTGTTTTTTATATCTTCAATCAAAAGTTTGTTATTTTAAACGGCACCGGAGTGTGTTGTTTTCTTCTCAGGCAGAATTTGAAGAAGAATCTACCTGAGTTTTGTGTATGATCTTAGCGGACGTAACTAAGATCCATTTGCTGTTCTCGGCCATTCTGAGGAGTAAGGTAACTTCAGATCAGGGGACAGCGGGCAGGTTCACCTGCAAAGAGGTATGTTGCAGTATATTATTTTCTAAGGAATGGAATTGACTGAGAAAATACTGCTAATACCGATATAATGTAAGTACAGCCTTAAATGCAGTAGTAGCAACTGGTATCAGGCTGATATGTATGTATGTATGTTTACACTTAAGTATTTCTGGAGAATGGCACTTCACTGGGAAAATACTGTATGCATATAACTTTTAGCCTAACTTGCAGTGTGAGCGACTAGCAGCAGGCTTTTAATGACATTTCATAAATTAGATTTTAAACGTTTGCTGGCATGTTAAATCGTTTAATTATCTGAGGTACTTGGTGAAAAATTGTTTTGGGTGTTATTTTCCACATGGCTGTCGTTTGTTTTAAATTAAAACAGTTTACTGAGCTTCCCTCACTGTTGTATTGTGAGTGGGAGGGGCCTATTTTGGCGCTTTTACTACGCATCAGAAATTCAGTCACAGTCTGCCTTTTTCTCCCTGCATGATCCAGGACGTCTCCACAGAGCTCAGGGGTCTTCAAAACTAGTTTTGAGGGAGGTAATCACTCACAGCAGACCTGTGAGACTGTGCTTTGACTGTGATAAAAACGCTTATATTTTCAATTGTTATCCGTTTTTTCTGATATTAAGGGTTAATCATCCATTGCTAATGAGTGTAATCCTTTGCTAAATTTATGCTTTTTACTGTGAAAATTTGGTTTCTATAACTAATCCGGTTCATTGTTATTCAACTGTGACAGTTTTTGTGTGCTTCTTAAAGGCACAGTAACGTTTTGCATATTGCTTGTAAATATAGTTGAAAAGTATTTCCAAGCTTGCTAGTCTAATTGCTAGTTTGTTTAAACATGTCTGACACAGAGGAATCTCTTTGTGCAATATGTTCAAAAGCCAAGGTGGAGCCCAATAGAAATTTATGTACTAATTGCATTGATGCTACTTTAAATAAAAGTCAATCTGTACATGTTAAGCAACATTCACCAGACAACGAGGGGGAAGTTAGGCCGACTAACTTGCCTCACGTGTCAGTACCTGCATCTCCCGCTCAGGAGGTGCGTGATATTGTAACGCCAAGTACATCAGGGCGGCCATTACAAATCACTCTACAAGACATGGCTAATGTTATGACTGAAGTTTTGTCTAAATTGCCAGAACTTAGGGGTAAACGAGATCACTCTGGGGTGAGAACAGAGTGCGCTGATAATGCTAGGGCCATGTCTGATACTGCGTCACAATTTGCAGAGCATGAGGACGGAGAGCTTCATTCTGCGGGTGACGGATCTGATCCAAATAAACTGGATTCAGACATTTCAAATTTTAAGTTTAAGCTGGAAAACCTCCGTGTATTACTAGGGGAGGTGTTAGCGGCTCTGAATGATTGTAACACAGTTGCAATCCCAGAGAAAATGTGTAGGTTGGATAAATATTTTGCGGTACCGACGAGTACTGACGTTTTTCCTATACCTAAGAGACTTACTGAAATTGTTACTAAGGAGTGGGATAGACCCGGTGTGCCTTTCTCACCCCCTCCTATATTCAGAAAAATGTTTCCAATAGACGCCACCACACGGGACTTATGGCAAACGGTCCCTAAGGTGGAGGGAGCAGTTTCTACTTTAGCTAAATGTACCACTATCCCGGTGGAGGATAGTTGTGCCTTTTCAGATCCAATGGATAAAAAGTTAGAGGGTTACCTTAAGAAAATGTTTGTTCAACAAGGTTTTATATTGCAACCCCTTGCATGCATTGCACCTGTCACGGCTGCGGCAGCATTTTGGTTTGAGTCTCTGGAAGAGACCCTTGACTCAGCGCCATTAGATGAGATTACACACAAGCTTAAAACCCTTAAGCTAGCTAATTCGTTTATTTCTGATGCCGTAGTACATTTAACTAAACTTACGGCTAAGAATTCCGGATTCGCCATTCAAGCACGCAGAGCGCTGTGGCTAAAATCCTGGTCAGCTGATGTAACTTCTAAATCTAAATTACTTAACATACCTTTCAAGGGGCAGACTTTATTCGGGCCCGGTTTGAAAGAAATTATCGCTGATATTACGGGAGGTAAAGGCCATGCCCTGCCTCAAAACAGAGCCAAACCTAGGGCTAGACAGTCTAATTTTCGTGCCTTTCGTAACTTCAAGGCAGGAGCAGCATCAACTTCCTCTGCTCCAAAACAGGAAGGAGCTGTTGCTCGCTACAGACAAGGCTGGAAACCTAACCAGACCTGGAACAAGGGCAAGCAGGCCAGAAAACCTGCTGCTGCCCCTAAGACAGCATGAAGTGAGGGCCCCCGATCCGGAAACGGATCTAGTGGGGGGCAGACTCTCTCTCTTCGCCCAGGCTTGGGCAAGAGATGTCCAGGATCCCTGGGCGTTGGAGATCATGTCTCAGGGATATCTTCTGGACTTCAAAGCTTCTCCTCCACAAGGGAGATTTCACCTTTCAAGGTTGTCAACAAACCAGATAAAGAAAGAGGCGTTTCTACGCTGTGTACAAGACCTTTTACTAATGGGAGTGATCCACCCAGTTCCGCGGTCGGAACACGGACAAGGGTTTTACTCAAATCTGTTTGTGGTTCCCAAAAAAGAGGGAACCTTCAGACCAATATTGGATTTAAAGATCCTAAACAAATTCCTAAGAGTTCCATCGTTCAAAATGGAAACTATTCGGACAATCTTACCCATGATCCAAAGAGGTCAGTACATGACCACAGTGGATGGATTTAAAGGATGCTTACCTTCACATACCGATTCACAAAGAACATTACCGGTATCTAAGGTTTGCCTTCCTAGACAGGCATTACCAGTTTGTAGCTCTTCCCTTCGGGTTGGCTACGGCTCCAAGAATCTTTACAAAGGTTCTGGGCTCTCTTCTGGCGGTACTAAGACCGCAAGGAATTTCGGTAGCTCCGTACCTAGACGACATTCTGATACAAGCGTCAAGCTTCCAAACTGCCAAGTCTCATACAGAGTTAGTACTGGCATTTCTAAGGTCGCATGGGTGGAAAGTGAACGAGGAGAAGAGTTCTCTCTTACCACTCACAAGAGTTCCCTTCTTGGGGACTCTTATAGATTCTGTAGAAATGAAAATTTACCTGACAGAGGACAGGTTAACAAAGCTTCTAAATGCTTGCCGTGTCCTTCATTCCATTCAACACCCGTCAGTGGCTCAATGCATGGAGGTAATCGGCTTAATGGTAGCGGCAATGGACATAGTTCCTTTCTCCAACATAGGTGTGTCCGGTCCACGGCGTCATCCTTACTTGTGGGATATTCTCTTCCCCAACAGGAAATGGCAAAGAGCCCAGCAAAGCTGGTCACATGATCCCTCCTAGGCTCCGCCTACCCCAGTCATTCTCTTTGCCGTTGTACAGGCAACATCTCCACGGAGATGGCTTAGAGTTTTTTAGTGTTTAACTGTAGTTTTTATTATTCAATCAAGAGTTTGTTATTTTGAAATAGTGCTGGTATGTACTATTTACTCAGAAACAGAAAAGAGATGAAGATTTCTGTTTGTATGAGGAAAATGATTTTAGCAACCGTCACTAAAATCCATGGCTGTTCCACACAGGACTGTTGAGAGCAATTAACTTCAGTTGGGGGAACAGTGAGCAGTCTCTTGCTGCTTGAGGTATGACACATTCTAACAAGACGATGTAATGCTGGAAGCTGTCATTTTCCCTCTGGGATCCGGTAAGCCATGTTTATTACGATTGTAAATAAGGGCTTCAAAAAGGGCTTATTAAGACTGTAGACTTTTTTTGGGCTAAATCGATTGATTATTAACACATATTTAGCCTTGAGGAATCATTTTATCTGGGTATTTTGATATAATAATATCGGCAGGCACTGTTTTAGACACCTTATTCTTTAGGGCCTTTCCCAAAGCATAGGCAGAGCCTCATTTTCGCGCCGGTGTTGCGCACTTGTTTTTGAGAGGCATGGCATGCAGTCGCATGTGAGAGGAGCTCTGATACTTAGAAAAGACTTTCTGAAGGCGTCATTTGGTATCGTATTCCCCTTGGGGCTTGGTTGGGTCTCAGCAAAGCAGATACCAGGGACTGTAAAGGGGTTAAAGTTCAAAACGGCTCCGGTTCCGTTATTTTAAGGGTTAAAGCTTCCAAATTTGGTGTGCAATACTTTTAAGGCTTTAAGACACTGTGGTGAAAATTTGGTAAATTTTGAACAATTCCTTCATGTTTTTTCGCATTTGCAGTAATAAAGTGTGTTCAGTTTAAAATTTAAAGTGACAGTAACGGTTTTATTTTAAAACGTTTTTTGTACTTGTTATCAAGTTTATGCCTGTTTAACATGTCTGAACTACCAGATAGACTGTGTTCTGAATGTGGGGAAGCCAGAATTCCTATTCATTTAAATAAATGTGATTTATGTGACAATGACAATGATGCCCAAGATGATTCCTCAAGTGAGGGGAGTAAGCATGGTACTGCATCATTCCCTCCTTCGTCTACACGAGTCTTGCCCACTCAGGAGGCCCCTAGTACATCTAGCGCGCCAATACTCCTTACTATGCAACAATTAACGGCTGTAATGGATAATTCTGTCAAAAACATTTTAGCCAAAATGAACACTTATCAGCGTAAGCGCGACTGCTCTGTTTTAGATACTGAAGAGCATGACGACGCTGATATTAATATTTCTGAAGGGCCCCTAACTCAGTCTGATGGGGCCAGGGAGGTTTTGTCTGAGGGAGAAATTACTGATTCAGGGAACATTTCTCAACAAGCTGAACCTGATGTGATTGCATTTAAATTTAAGTTGGAACATCTCCGCATTCTGCTTAAGGAGGTATTATCCACTCTGGATGATTGTGACAAGTTGGTCATCCCAGAGAAACTATGTAAAATGGACAAGTTCCTAGAGGTGCCGGGGCTCCCAGAAGCTTTTCCTATACCCAAGCGGGTGGCGGACATTGTTAATAAAGAATGGGAAAGGCCCGGTATTCCTTTCGTCCCTCCCCCCATATTTAAAAAATTGTTTCCTATGGTCGACCCCAGAAAGGACTTATGGCAGACAGTCCCCAAGGTCGAGGGAGCGGTTTCCACTTTAAACAAACGCACCACTATACCCATAGAGGATAGTTGTGCTTTCAAAGATCCTATGGATAAAAAATTAGAAGGTTTGCTTAAAAAGATGTTTGTTCAGCAGGGTTACCTTCTACAACCAATTTCATGCATTGTCCCTGTCGCTACAGCCGCATGTTTCTGGTTCGATGAGCTGATAAAGGCGGTCGACAGTGATTCTCCTCCTTATGAGGAGATTATGGACAGAATCAATGCTCTCAAATTGGCTAATTCTTTCACCCTAGACGCCACTTTGCAATTGGCTAGGTTAGCGGCTAAGAATTCTGGGTTTGCTATTGTGGCGCGCAGAGCGCTTTGGTTGAAATCTTGGTCGGCTGATGCGTCTTCCAAGAACAAGCTACTTAACATTCCTTTCAAGGGGAAAACGCTGTTTGGCCCTGACTTGAAAGAGATTATCTCGGATATCACTGGGGGTAAGGGCCACGCCCTTCCTCAGGATCGGCCTTTCAAGGCCAAAAATAAACCTAATTTTCGTCCCTTTCGTAGAAACGGACCAGCCCAAAGTGCTACGTCCTCTAAGCAAGAGGGTAATACTTCTCAAGCCAAGCCAGCTTGGAGACCAATGCAAGGCTGGAACAAGGGAAAGCAGGCCAAGAAACCTGCCACTGCTACCAAGACAGCATGAAATGTTGGCCCCCGATCCGGGACCGGATCTGGTGGGGGGCAGACTCTCTCTCTTCGCTCAGGCTTGGGCAAGAGATGTTCTGGATCCTTGGGCGCTAGAAATAGTCTCCCAAGGTTATCTTCTGGAATTCAAGGGACTTCCCCCAAGGGGGAGGTTCCACAGGTCTCAGTTGTCTTCAGACCACATAAAAAGACAGGCATTCTTACATTGTGTAGAAGACCTGTTAAAAATGGGAGTGATTCATCCCGTTCCATTAAGAGAACAAGGGATGGGGTTCTACTCCAATCTGTTTATAGTTCCCAAAAAAGAGGGAACGTTCAGACCAATCTTAGATCTCAAGATCTTAAACAAGTTTCTCAAGGTTCCATCGTTCAAGATGGAAACCATTCGAACTATTCTTCCTTCCATCCAGGAAGGTCAATTCATGACCACGGTGGATTTAAAGGATGCGTATCTACATATTCCTATCCACAAGGAACATCATCGGTTCCTGAGGTTCGCATTCCTGGACAAACATTACCAGTTCGTGGCGCTTCCTTTCGGATTAGCCACTGCTCCAAGGATTTTCACAAAGGTACTAGGGTCCCTTCTAGCTGTGCTAAGACCAAGGGGCATTGCTGTAGTACCTTACTTGGACGACATTCTGATTCAAGCGTCGTCCCTTCCTCAAGCAAAGGCTCACACGGACATTGTCCTGGCCTTTCTCAGATCTCACGGATGGAAAGTGAACGTGGAAAAGAGTTCTCTATCTCCGTCAACAAGGGTTCCCTTCTTGGGAACAATAATAGACTCCTTAGAAATGAGGATTTTTCTGACAGAGGCCAGAAAAACAAAACTTCTAGACTCTTGTCGGATACTCCATTCCGTTCCTCTTCCTTCCATAGCTCAGTGCATGGAAGTGATCGGGTTGATGGTAGCGGCAATGGACATAGTTCCTTTTGCACGCATTCATCTAAGACCATTACAACTGTGCATGCTCAGTCAGTGGAATGGGGACTATACAGACTTGTCTCCGAAGATACAAGTAAATCAGAGGACCAGAGACTCACTCCGTTGGTGGCTGTTCCTGGACAACCTGTCACGAGGGATGACATTCCGCAGACCAGAGTGGGTCATTGTCACGACCGACGCCAGTCTGATGGGCTGGGGCGCGGTCTGGGGATCCCTGAAAGCTCAGGGTCTTTGGTCTCGGGAAGAATCTCTTCTACCGATAAATATTCTGGAACTGAGAGCGATATTCAATGCTCTCAAGGCTTGGCCTCAGCTTGCGAGGGCCAAGTTCATACGGTTTCAATCAGACAACATGACAACTGTTGCGTACATCAACCATCAGGGGGGAACAAGGAGTTCCCTGGAGATGGAAGAAGTGACCAAAATCATTCTATGGGCGGAGTCTCACTCCTGCCACCTGTCTGCTATCCACATCCCAGGAGTGGAAAATTGGGAAGCGGATTTTCTGAGTCGTCAGACATTGCATCCGGGGAGTGGGAACTCCATCCGGAAATCTTTGCCCAAGTCACTCAGCTGTGGGGCATTCCAGACATGGATCTGATGGCCTCTCGTCAGAACTTCAAAGTTCCTTGCTACGGGTCCAGATCCAGGGATCCCAAGGCGGCTCTAGTGGATGCACTAGTAGCACCTTGGACCTTCAAACTAGCTTATGTGTTCCCGCCGTTTCCTCTCATCCCCAGGCTGGTAGCCAGGATCAATCAGGAGAGGGCGTCGGTGATCTTGATAGCTCCTGCGTGGCCACGCAGGACTTGGTACGCAGATCTGGTGAATATGTCATCGGCTCCTCCTTGGAAGCTACCTTTGAGACGAGACCTTCTTGTTCAGGGTCCGTTCGAACATCCGAATCTGGTTTCACTCCAGCTGACTGCTTGGAGATTGAACGCTTGATCTTATCGAAGCGAGGATTCTCAGATTCTGTTATCGATACTCTTGTTCAGGCCAGAAAGCCTGTAACTAGAAAGATTTACCACAAAATTTGGAAAAAATATATCTGTTGGTGTGAATCTAAAGGATTCCCTTGGGACAAGGTTAAGATACCTAGGATTCTATCCTTCCTTCAAGAAGGATTGGAAAAAGGATTATCTGCAAGTTCCCTGAAGGGACAGATTTCTGCCTTGTCTGTGTTACTTCACAAAAAGCTGGCCGCTGTGCCAGATGTTCAAGCCTTTGTTCAGGCTCTGGTTAGAATTAAGCCTGTTTACAAACCTTTGACTCCTCCTTGGAGTCTCAATTTAGTTCTTTCAGTTCTTCAGGGGGTTCCGTTTGAACCCTTGCATTCCGTTGATATTAAGTTATTATCTTGGAAAGTTTTGTTTTTAGTTGCAATTTCTTCTGCTAGAAGAGTTTCAGAATTATCTGCTCTGCAGTGTTCTCCTCCTTATCTGGTGTTCCATGCAGATAAGGTGGTTTTACGTACTAAACCTGGTTTTCTTCCAAAAGTTGTTTCTAACAAAAACATTAACCAGGAGATTATCGTACCTTCTCTGTGTCCGAAACCAGTTTCAAAGAAGGAACGTTTGTTGCACAATTTGGATGTTGTTCGCGCTCTAAAATTCTATTTAGATGCTACAAAGGATTTTAGACAAACATCTTCCTTGTTTGTTGTTTATTCTGGTAAAAGGAGAGGTCAAAAAGCAACTTCTACCTCTCTCTCTTTTTGGATTAAAAGCATCATCAGATTGGCTTACGAGACTGCCGGACGGCAGCCTCCCGAAAGAATCACAGCTCATTCCACTAGGGCTGTGGCTTCCACATGGGCCTTCAAGAACGAGGCTTCTGTTGATCAGATATGTAGGGCAGCGACTTGGTCTTCACTGCACACTTTTACCAAATTTTACAAGTTTGATACTTTTGCTTCTTCTGAGGCTATTTTTGGGAGGAAGGTTTTGCAAGCCGTGGTGCCTTCCATTTAGGTGACCTGATTTGCTCCCTCCCTTCATCCGTGTCCTAAAGCTTTGGTATTGGTTCCCACAAGTAAGGATGACGCCGTGGACCGGACACACCTATGTTGGAGAAAACAGAAATTATGTTTACCTGATAAATTACTTTCTCCAACGGTGTGTCCGGTCCACGGCCCGCCCTGGTTTTTTTAATCAGGTCTGATAATTTATTTTCTTTAACTACAGTCACCACGGTACCATATGGTTTCTCCTATGCAAATATTCCTCCTTAACGTCGGTCGAATGACTGGGGTAGGCGGAGCCTAGGAGGGATCATGTGACCAGCTTTGCTGGGCTCTTTGCCATTTCCTGTTGGGGAAGAGAATATCCCACAAGTAAGGATGACGCCGTGGACCGGACACACCGTTGGAGAAAGTAATTTATCAGGTAAACATAAATTCTGTTTTTGCACGCCTGCACCTCAGACCGCTGCAATTGTGCATGCTAAGTCAGTGGAATGGGGATTACTCAGATTTGTCCCCTACGCTGAATCTGGATCAAGAGACCAGAGATTCTCTTCTATGGTGCCTTTCTCGGCCACATCTGTCCAGGGGGATGCCCTTCAGCAGGCCAGACTGGACAATTGTAACAACAGACGCCAGCCTACTAGGTTGGGGCGCTGTCTGGAATTCCCTGAAGGCTCAGGAATCATGGACTCAAGAGGAGAGTCTCCTTCCAATAAACATTCTGGAATTGAGAGCAGTTCTCAATGCCCTTCTGGCTTGGCCTCAGTTAGCAACTCTGAGGTTCATCAGGTTTCAGTCGGACAACATCACGACTGTGGCTTACATCAACCATCAGGGAGGGACAAGGAGTTCCCTAGCGATGATGGAAGTATCACAGATAATTCGCTGGGCAGAGTCTCACTCTTGCCACCTGTCAGCGATCCACATCCCAGGAGTGGAGAACTGGGAGGCGGATTTTTCATCCGGGGGAGTGGGAACTTCATCCGGAGGTCTTTGCCCAAATACTTCGACGTTGGGGCAAACCAGATATGGATCTCATGGCGTCTCGCCAGAACGCCAAGCTTCCTTGTTACGGGTCCAGGTCCAGGGACCCGGGAGCGGTCCTGATAGATGCCTTGACAGCACCTTGGACCTTCAGGATGGCTTATGTGTTTCCACCCTTCCCGATGCTTCCTCGTTTGATTGCCAGGATCAAACAGGAGAAAGCATCGGTGATTCTAATAGCGCCTGCGTGGCCACGCAGGACCTGGTATGCAGATCTAGTGGACATGTCATCCTGTCCACCTTGGTCTCTGCCTCTGAGACAGGACCTTCTAATTCAGGGTCCTTTCAAACATCAAAATCTAATTTCTCTGAAGCTGACTGCATGGAAATTGAACGCTTGATTTTATCAAGGCGTGGATTTTCGGAGTCAGTAATTGATATCTTAATACAAGCTAGGAAACCTGTTACCAGGAAAATTTACCATAAGATATGGCGTAAATACTTACACTGGTGCGAATCCAAGAGTTACTCATGGAGTAAGGTTAGGATTCCTAGGATATTGTCTTTTCTACAAGAAGGTTTAGAAAAGGGTTTATCTGCAAGTTCTTTAAAGGGACAGATCTCAGCTCTGTCCATCCTTTTACACAAACGTCTGTCAGAAGTTCCAGACGTTCAGGCTTTTTGTCAGGCTTTGGCTAGGATTAAGCCTGTGTTTAAGACTGTAGCTCCACCGTGGAGCTTAAATTTAGTTCTTAACGTTTTACAGGGTGTTCCCGTTTGAACCCCTTCATTCCATTGATATCAAGCTGTTATCTTGGAAAGTTCTGTTTTTAATGGCTATTTCCTCGGCTCGTAGAGTCTCTGAGTTATCAGCCTTACATTGTGATTCTCCTTATCTGATTTTTCATTCAGATAAGGTAGTTCTGCGTACTAAACCTGGGTTCTTACCTAAGGTAGTCACTAACAAGAATATCAATCAAGAGATTGTTGTTCCATCATTGTGCCCTAACCCTTCTTCAAAGAAGGAACGACTTCTGCACAATCTAGACGTAGTCCGTGCCCTGAAATTTTATTTACAGGCAACTAAGGATTTTCGCCAAACTTCTTCCCTGTTTGTCGTTTATTCTGGACAGAGGAGAGGTCAAAAAGCATCTGCTACCTCTCTATCCTTTTGGCTTCGTAGCATAATACGTTTAGCCTATGAGACTGCTGGACAGCAACCTCCTGAAAGGATTACAGCTCATTCTACTAGAGCTGTGGCTTCCACTTGGGCCTTTAAGAATGAGGCCTCTGTTGAACAGATTTGCAAGGCTGCAACTTGGTCTTCTCTTCATACTTTTTCCAAATTTTACAAATTTGACACTTTTGCTTCTTCGGAGGCTGTTTTTGGGAGAAAGGTTCTTCAGGCAGTGGTTCCTTCCGTATAAAGATCCTGCCTGTCCCTCCCGTCATCCGTGTACTTTAGCTTTGGTATTGGTATCCCATAAGTAATGGATGACCCGTGGACTGACTACACTTAACAGGAGAAAACATAATTTATGCTTACCTGATAAATTTATTTCTCTTGTAGTGTAGTCAGTCCACAGCCCGCCCTGTCTTTTAAGGCAGATCTAAATTTTAATTAAACTCCAGTCACCACTGCACCCTATAGTTTCTCGTTTGGTTTTCGGTCGAATGACTGGGTGTGACGTAGAGGGGAGGAGCTATATAGCAGCTCTGCTTGGGTGATCCTCTTGCACTTCCTGTTGGGGAGGAGTTAATATCCCATAAGTAATGGATGACCCGTGGACTGACTACACTACAGGAGAAAGGAATTTATCAGGTAAGCATAAATTATGTTTTTGGGCCAGAATTGAAGGAGATTATTTCAGACATCACTGGGGGAAAGGGCTATGCCCTCCCACAGGATAGGCCTTTTAAGGCTAAGAATAAGTCCAATTTTCGTTCCTTTCGTAACTTCAGGAATGGACTCTGCAGCCTCTAGACAAGAGGGTAACGCTTTCCAGGCTAAGCCAGCTTGGAAACCAATGCAAGGCTGGAACAAGGGTAAACAGGCCAAGAAGCCTGCTGCTGCTACCAAGACAGCATGAAGGGGTAGCCCCCGATCCGGGCCCGGATCTAGTAGGGACTCTGCAGCCTCTAGACAAGAGGGTAACGCTTCCCAGGCTAAGCCAGCTTGGAAACCAATGCAAGGGTAAACAGGCCAAGAAGCCTGCTGCTGCTACCAAGACAGCATGAAGGGGTAGCCCCCGATCCGGGCCCGGATCTAGTAGGGGGCAGACTTTCTCTCTTTGCTCAGGCTTGGGCAAGAGATGTTCCGGATCCCTGGGCACTAGAAATAGTCTCTCAGGGTTATCTTCTAGAATTCAAGGAACTTCCTCCAAGGGGAAGGTTCCACATGTCTCGCTTATCTTCAGACCAGATAAAGAGACAGGCATTCTTACATTGCGTAGGAGACCTATTAAAGATGGGAGTGATACACCCAGTTCCAACAGCGGAACAAGGTCAGGGGTTTTACTCAAACCTGTTTGTAGTTCCCAAAAAAGAGGGAACTTTCAGACCAATTCTGGATTTAAAAATTCTAAACAAATTCCTCAGAGTTCCATCGTTCAAAATGGAAACCAATCGAACTATTTTACCTACAATCCAGGAGGGTCAATATATGACTACCATGGATTTAAAGGATGCGTACCTACATATTCCTATCCACAAAGATCATCATCAGTTCCTAAGGTTCGCCTTTCTGGACAAACATTACCAGTTCGTGGCTCCTCCGTTCGGTTTAGCCACTGCTCCCAGAATCTTTACAAAGGTGCTAGGGTCCCTTCTAGCGTTTCTAAGACCGAGGGGCATTGCAGTGGCACCTTACCTAGACGACATTCTAATCCAAGCGTCATCCCTTTCCAGATCAAAGGCTCATACAGACATTGTATTAGCCTTTCTCAGGTCTCACGGGTGGAAGGTGAACGTGGAAAAGAGTTCCTTGTCCCCGTCTACAAGAGTTCCCTTTCTGGGAACAATAATAGATTCTGTAGAAATGAACATCTTTCTGACAGAGGTCAGAAAATTAAAGCTTCTAAAGGCTTGTCAAGTTCTTCATTCTATTCCTCAGCCTTTCATAGCTCAGTGCATGGAAGTAATAGGTCTAATGGTGGCAGCAATGGACGTGGTTCCTTTTGCTCAAATTCATCTAAGACCATTGCAACTGTGCATGCTCAGACAGTGGAATGGGGATTATGCAGACTTGTCTCCCTAGATTCAAGTATACCAGTTAACCAGAGACTCACTCCGTTGGTGGTTGACTCAGGATCACCTGTCTCAGGGAATGAGTTTCCGCAGACCAGAGTGGGTCATTGTCACGACCGACGCCAGTCTATTAGGCTGGGGCGCGGTCTGGGACTCCCTGAAAACTCAGGGTCTATGGTCTCGGGAAGAGTCTCTTCTCCCGATAAACATCCTGGAACTGAGAGCGATATTCAATGCGCTCCGGGCTTGGCCTCAACTAGCGAAGGCCGGATTCATAAGATTTCAGTCGGACTACATGACGACTGTAGCTTACATCAACCATTAGGGAGGAACAAAGAGTTCCTTGGCGATGAGAGAGGTATCCAAGATCATCAAATGGGCGGAGGATCACTCCTGCTTTCTGTCTGCATTTCACATCCCAGGAGTAGACAACTGGGAGGCGGATTATTTGAGTCGTCAGACTTTCCATCCGGGGGAGTGGGAACTCCACCCGGAGGTCTTTGCCCAGTTAACTCAATTATGGGGCATTCCAGACATGGATCTGATGGCGTCTCGTCAGAACTTCAAGGTTCCTTGCTACGGGTCCAGATCCAGGGATCCCAAGGCGACTCTAGTGGATGCATTAGTAGCGCCTTGGTCGTTCAACCTAGCTTATGTGTTTCCACCGTTCCCTCTCCTTCCCAGGCTCGTAGCCAGGATCAAACAGGAGAAGGCCTCAGTGATTCTGATAGCTCCTGCGTGGCCACGCAGGACTTGGTATGCAGACCTGGTGAATATGTCATCGGCTCCACCATGGAAGCTACCTTTGAGACAGGATCTTCTAGTACATGGTCCATTCGAACATCCAAATCTAGTTTCTCTGCAGCTGACTGCTTGGAAATTAAACGCTTGATCTTATCCAAGCGTGGGTTTTCAAATTCAGTGATAGATACTCTGGTCCAAGCCAGAAAACCTGTGACTAGAAATATTTACCATAAAATATGGAAAAAATATATCTGTTGGGGTGAATCCAAGGGATTCTCCTGGAGTAAAATTAAAATTCCTAAGATTCTTTCCTTTCTCCAAGAGGGTTTGGATAAAGGGTTGTCAGCGAGTTCTCTAAAAGGACAGATTTCTGCTTTATCTGTCTTGTTACACAAACGCCTGGCAGCTGTGCCAGATGTACAAGCTTTTGTACAGGCTTTGGTCAGAATCAAGCCTGTTTACAGACCCATGACTCCTCCTTAGAGTCTAAATTTAGTTCTTTCAGTTCTTCAAGGGGTTCCGTTTGAACCTTTACATTCCATAGATATCAAGTTACTATCTTGGAAAATTCTGTTTTTGGTTGCTATTTCTTCTGCTAGAAGAGTTTCTGAATTATCTGCTTGCAGTGTGATCCACCCTATCTGGTGTTCCATTCAGATAAGGTCGTTTTGCGTACCAAACCTGGTTTTCTTCCAAAAGTAGTTTCCAACAAGAATATTAACCAGGAAATAGTTGTTCCTTCTCTGTGTCCGAATCCAGTTTCAAAGAAGGAACGTTTGTTACACAATTTAGATGTGGTCCGTGCTTTAAAGTTCTATTTAGACGCAATAAAGGATTTCAGACAAACTTCATCTTTGTTTGTCGTTTACTCTGGTAAGAGGAGAGGACAAAAAGCTACTGCTACCTCTCTGTCTGGCTGAAAAGCATCATCCGATTGGCTTATGAGACTGCCGGATGGCAGCCTCCTGAACGAATCACAGCTCACTCTACTAGGGCTGTGGCTTCCACATGGGCCTTCAAGAACGAGGCTTCTGTTGATCAGATATGTAAGGCAGCGACTTGGTCTTCTGCACACTTTTGCCAAATTTTACAAATTCGATACTTATGCTTCTTCGGAGGCTATTTTTGGGAGAAAGGTTTTGCAAGCCGTGGTGCCTTCCGTTTAGGTAACCTGATTTGCTCCCTCCCTTCATCCGTGTCCTAAAGCTTTGGTATTGGTTCCCACAAGTAAGGATGACGCCGTGGACCGGACACACCAATGTTGGAGAAAACAGAATTTATGCTTACCTGATAAATTTCTTTCTCCAACGGTATGTCCGGTCCACGGCCCGCCCTGGTTTTTTAATCAGGTTTGAAAAATTTCTTTCTCTGTACACTACAGTCACCACGGCACCCTATAGTTTCTCCTTTTTCTCCAACATTGGTGTGTCCGGTCCATGGCGTCATCCATAACTTGTGGGAATATCCTCCTCCCCAACAGGAAATGGCAAAGAGCACAGCAAAAGCCGTCCACATAGTCCCTCCTAGGCTCCGCCCACCCAAGTCATTCTCTTTGCTGCTGAACAAGCAGCATCTCCACGGAGATGGTGAAGAGTATGTGGTGTTTAGTTGTAGTTTTTTATTCTACTATCAAGAGTTTGTTATTTTAAAATAGTGCTGGTATGTACTATTTACTCTGAAACAGAAAAGGATGAAGAGTTCTGTTTGTGAGAGGAGTATGATTTTAGCAGCAGTAACTGAAATCGGTTTCTGTTCCCACATAGGACTGTTGAGATGAAGTAACTTCAGTTGGGGGAACAGTTGGCAGACTTTTCTGCTTAAGGTATGACTAGCCATATTTCAAACAAGACTGTGTAATGCTGGAAGGCTGTCATTTCCCCCTCATGGGGACCGGTAAGCCATTTTCTTAGTCTCAAACAGAATAAAGGGCTTAATATGGGCTATAAAACTGGTAGACACTTTTATGGGCTAGATCGATTGCTTTATTTGGGCATTTTATACAGCTTGATGTTGAAATTCACACTTTATAACTTTGGGGAACGTTTTTTTACGTCAGGCACTGGTTTAGACACCTTCCCAGTCAGGAAGGGCCTTCTATGTAGTAAGCAGAGCCTAATTTTCGCGCCATTACTGCGCAGTTACTTTTGAGAGCAGGACATGCAGCTGCATGTGTGTGGGTCTGGAAGTAGTTGAAAAGGTTCCTAGAAGGCTTCATTTGGTATCGTATACCCCCCTGGGTTTGGTAAAGTCGCAGCAAAGGCTGTAGCTGGGACTGTAGAGGGGTTAAAACTATAAACTGCTCCGGTTTCGTCATTTTAAGGGTTAAAGGTCTGAATTTTGGGGTGCAATGCTTTGAATGCTTTAAGACACTGTGGTGAAAATTTGGTTAAAATTGAGCAATTCCTTCATAGTTTTTCACATATTCAGTAAAAAAGTGTGCCCTGTTTAAAATTTAAAGAGACAGTAACGGTTTTGTTTTAAAACGGTTTTCTCCAACATAGGTGTGTCCGGTCCACGGCGTCATCCTTACTTGTGGGATATTCTCTTCCCCAACAGGAAATGGCAAAGAGCCCAGCAAAGCTGGTCACATGATCCCTCCTAGGCTCCGCCTACCCCAGTCATTCTCTTTGCCGTTGTACAGGCAACATCTCCACGGAGATGGCTTAGAGTTTTTTAGTGTTTAACTGTAGTTTTTATTATTCAATCAAGAGTTTGTTATTTTAAAATAGTGCTGGTATGTACTATTTACTCAGAAACAGAAAAGAGATGAAGATTTCTGTTTGTATGAGGAAAATGATTTTAGCAACCGTTACTAAAATCCATGGCTGTTCCACACAGGACTGTTGAGAGGAATTACCTTCAGTTGGGGGAACAGTGAGCAGTCTCTTGCTGCTTGAGGTATGACACATTCTAACAAGACGATGTAATGCTGGAAGCTGTCATTTTCCCTATGGGATCCGGTAAGCCATGTTTATTAAGATAGTAAATAAGGGCTTCACAAGGGCTTATTAAGACTGTAGACTTTTTCTGGGCTAAATCGATTCATTATTAACACATATTTAGCCTTGAGGAATCATTTAATCTGGGTATTTTGATAAGATTATATCGGCAGGCACTGTTTTAGACACCTTATTCTTTAGGGGCTTTCCCAAATCATAGGCAGAGCCTCATTTTCGCGCCGGTGTTGCGCACTTGTTTTTGAGAGGCATGACATGCAGTCGCATGTGTGAGGAGCTCTGATACATAGAAAAGACTTTCTGAAGGCGTCATTTGGTATCGTATTCCCCTTTGGGCTTGGTTGGGTCTCAGCAAAGCAGATACCAGGGACTGTAAAGGGGTTAAAGTTAAAAACGGCTCCGGTTCCGTTATTTTAAGGGTTAAAGCTTCCAAATTTGGTGTGCAATACTTTTAAGGCTTTAAGACACTGTGGTGAAATTTTGGTGAATTTTGAACAATTCCTTCATATTTTTTCGCAATTGCAGTAATAAAGTGTGTTCAGTTTAAAATTTAAAGTGACAGTAACGGTTTTATTTTAAAACGTTTTTTGTACTTTGTTATCAAGTTTATGCCTGTTTAACATGTCTGAACTACCAGATAGACTGTGTTCTGAATGTGGGGAAGCCAGAGTTCCTTCTCATTTAAATAAATGTGATTTATGTGACAATGACAATGATGCCCAAGATGATTCCTCAAGTGAGGGGAGTAAGCATGGTACTGCATCATTCCCTCCTTCGTCTACACGAGTCTTGCCCACTCAGGAGGCCCCTAGTACATCTAGCGTGCCAATACTCCTTACTATGCAACAATTAACGGCTGTAATGGATAATTCTGTCAAAAACATTTTAGCCAAAATGCACACTTATCAGCGTAAGCGCGACTGCTCTGTTTTAGACACTGAAGAGCATGACGACGCTGATAATAATGGTTCTGAAGGGCCCCTAAACCAGTCTGATGGGGCCAGGGAGGTTTTGTCTGAGGGAGAAATTACTGATTCAGGGAACATTTCTCAACAAGCTGAACCTGATGTGATTACGTTTAAATTTAAGTTGGGACATCTCCGCATTCTGCTTAAGGAGGTATTATCCACTCTGGATGATTGTGACAAGTTGGTCATCCCAGAGAAACTATGTAAAATGGACAAGTTCCTAGAGGTCCCGGGGCTCCCAGAAGCTTTTCCTATACCCAAGCGGGTGGCGGACATTGTTAATAAAGAATGGGAAAGGCCCGGTATTCCTTTCGTCCCTCCCCCCATATTTAAAAAATTGTTTCCTATGGTCGACCCCAGAAAGGACTTATGGCAAACAGTTCCCAAGGTCGAGGGAGCGGTTTCCACTTTAAACAAACGCACCACTATACCCATAGAAGATAGTTGTGCTTTCAAAGATCCTATGGATAAAAAATTAGAAGGTTTACTTAAAAAGATGTTTGTTCAGCAGGGTTACCTTCTACAACCAATTTCATGCATTGTCCCTGTCGCTACAGCCGCGTGTTTCTGGTTCGATGAGCTGGTAAAGGCGGTCGATAGTGATTCTCCTCCTTATGAGGAGATTATGGACAGAATCAATGCTCTCAAATTGGCTAATTCTTTCACCCTAGACGCCACTTTGCAATTGGCTAGGTTAGCGGCTAAGAATTCTGGGTTTGCTATTGTGGCGCGCAGAGCGCTTTGGTTGAAATCTTGGTCAGCTGATGCGTCTTCCAAGAACAAGCTACTTAACATTCCTTTCAAGGGGAAAACGCTGTTTGGCCCTGACTTGAAAGAGATTATCTCTGATATCACTGGGGGTAAGGGCCACGCCCTTCCTCAGGATCGGCCTTTCAAGGCCAAAAATAAACCTAATTTTCGTCCCTTTCGTAGAAACGGACCAGCCCAAAGTGCTACGTCCTCTAAGCAAGAGGGTAATACTTCTCAAGCCAAGCCAGCTTGGAGACCAATGCAAGGCTGGAACAAGGGAAAGCAGGCCAAAAAACCTGCCACTGCTACCAAGACAGCATGAAATGTTGGCCCCCGATCCGGGACCGGATCTGGTGGGGGGCAGACTCTCTCTCTTCGCTCAGGCTTGGGCAAGAGATGTTCTGGATCCTTGGGCGCTAGAAATAGTCTCCCAAGGTTATCTTCTGGAATTCAAGGGGCTTCCCCCAAGGGGGAGGTTCCACAGGTCTCAGTTGTCTTCAGACCACATAAAAAGACAGGCATTCTTACGTTGTGTGGAAGACCTGTTAAAAATGGGAGTGATTCATCCTGTTCCATTAGGAGAACAAGGGATGGGGTTCTACTCCAATCTGTTCATAGTTCCCAAAAAAGAGGGAACGTTCAGACCAATCTTGGATCTCAAGATCTTAAACAAGTTTCTCAAGGTTCCATCGTTCAAAATGGAAACCATTCGAACGATTCTTCCTTCCATCCAGAAAGGTCAATTCATGACCACGGTGGATTTAAAGGATGCGTATCTACATATTCCTATCCACAAGGAACATCATCGGTTCCTAAGGTTCGCATTCCTGGACAAGCATTACCAGTTCGTGGCGCTTCCTTTCGGATTGGCCACTGCTCCAAGGATTTTCACAAAGGTACTAGGGTCCCTTCTAGCTGTGCTAAGACCAAGGGGCATTGCTGTAGTACCTTACTTGGACGACATTCTGATTCAAGCGTCGTCCCTTCCTCAAGCAAAGGCTCACACGGACATCGTCCTGGCCTTTCTCAGATCTCACGGATGGAAAGTGAACGTGGAAAAGAGTTCTCTATCTCCGTCAACAAGGGTTCCCTTCTTGGGAACAATAATAGACTCTTTAGAAATGAGGATTTTTCTGACAGAGGCCAGAAAAACAAAGCTTCTAGACTCTTGTCGGATACTTCATTCCGTTCCTCTTCCTTCCATAGCGCAGTGCATGGAAGTGATAGGTTTGATGGTAGCGGCAATGGACATAGTTCCTTTTGCGCGCATTCATCTAAGACCATTACAACTGTGCATGCTCAGTCAGTGGAATGGGGACTATACAGACTTGTCTCCGAGGATACAAGTAAATCAGAGGACCAGAGACTCACTCCGTTGGTGGCTGTCCCTGGACAACCTGTCACAAGGGAGGACCTTCCGCAGACCAGAGTGGGTCATTGTCACGACCGACGCCAGTCTGATGGGCTGGGGCGCGGTCTGGGGATCCCTGAAAGCTCAGGGTCTTTGGTCTCGGGAAGAATCTCTTCTACCGATAAATATTCTGGAACTGAGAGCGATATTCAATGCTCTCAAGGCTTGGCCTCAGCTAGCGAGGGCCAAGTTCATACGGTTTCAATCAGACAACATGACAACTGTTGCGTACATCAACCATCAGGGGGGAACAAGGAGTTCCCTGGCGATGGAAGAAGTGACCAAAATCATTCTATGGGCGGAGTCTCACTCCTGCCACCTGTCTGCTATCCACATCCCAGGAGTGGAAAATTGGGAAGCGGATTTTCTGAGTCGTCAGACATTGCATCCGGGGGAGTGGGAACTCCATCCGGAAATCTTTGCCCAAGTCACTCAACTGTGGGGCATTCCAGACATGGATCTGATGGCCTCTCGTCAGAACTTCAAAGTTCCTTGCTACGGGTCCAGATCCAGGGATCCCAAGGCGGCTCTAGTGGATGCACTAGTAGCACCTTGGACCTTCAAACTAGCTTATGTGTTCCCGCCGTTTCCTCTCATCCCCAGGCTGGTAGCCAGGATCAATCAGGAAAGGGCGTCGGTGATCTTGATAGCTCCTGCGTGGCCACGCAGGACTTGGTATGCAGATCTGGTGAATATGTCATCGGCTCCACCATGGAAGCTACCTTTGAGACGAGACCTTCTTGTTCAAGGTCCGTTCGAACATCCGAATCTGGTCTCACTCCAGCTGACTGCCTGGAGATTGAACGCTTGATCTTATCGAAGCGAGGGTTCTCAGATTCTGTTATCGATACTCTTGTTCAGGCCAGAAAGCCTGTAACTAGAAAGATTTACCACAAAATTTGGAAAAAATATATCTGTTGGTGTGAATCTAAAGGATTCCCTTGGGACAAGGTTAAGATTCCTAAGATTCTATCCTTCCTTCAAGAAGGATTGGAAAAAGGATTATCTGCAAGTTCCCTGAAGGGACAGATTTCTGCCTTGTCTGTGTTACTTCACAAAAAGCTGGCAGCTGTGCCAGATGTTCAAGCCTTTGTTCAGGCTCTGGTTAGAATCAAGCCTGTTTACAAACCTTTGACTCCTCCTTGGAGTCTCAACTTAGTTCTTTCAGTTCTTCAGGGGGTTCCGTTTGAACCCTTACATTCCGTTGATATTAAGTTATTATCTTGGAAAGTTTTGTTTTTGGTTGCAATTTCTTCTGCTAGAAGAGTTTCAGAATTGTCTGCTCTGCAGTGTTCTCCTCCTTATCTGGTGTTCCATGCAGATAAGGTGGTTTTACGTACTAAACCTGGTTTTCTTCCAAAAGTTGTTTCTAACAAAAACATTAACCAGGAGATTATCGTACCTTCTCTGTGTCCGAAACCAGTTTCGAAGAAGGAACGGTTGTTGCACAATTTGGATGTTGTTCGCGCTCTAAAATTCTATTTAGATGCTACAAAGGATTTTAGACAAACATCTTCCTTGTTTGTTGTTTATTCCGGTAAAAGGAGAGGTCAAAAAGCAACTTCTACCTCTCTCTCTTTTTGGATTAAAAGCATCATCAGATTGGCTTACGAGACTGCCGGACGGCAGCCTCCTGAAAGAATCACAGCTCATTCCACTAGGGCTGTGGCTTCCATATGGGCCTTCAAGAACGAGGTTTCTGTTGATCAGATATGTAGGGCAGCGACTTGGTCTTCACTGCACACTTTTACCAAATTTTACAAGTTTGATACTTTTGCTTCTTCTGAGGCTGTTTTTGGGAGAAAGGTTTTGCAAGCCGTGGTGCCTTCCATTTAGGTGACCTGATTTGCTCCCTCCCTTCATCCGTGTCCTAAAGCTTTGGTATTGGTTCCCACAAGTAAGGATGACGCCGTGGACCGGACACACCTATGTTGGAGAAAACAGAATTTATGTTTACCTGATAAATTACTTTCTCCAACGGTGTGTCCGGTCCACGGCCCGCCCTGGTTTTTTAATCAGGTCTGATAATTTATTTTCTTTAACTACAGTCACCACGGTATCATATGGTTTCTCCTATGCAAATATTCCTCCTTAACGTCGGTCGAATGACTGGGGTAGGCGGAGCCTAGGAGGGATCATGTGACCAGCTTTGCTGGGCTCTTTGCCATTTCCTGTTGGGGAAGAGAATATCCCACAAGTAAGGATGACGCCGTGGACCGGACACACCGTTGGAGAAAGTAATTTATCAGGTAAACATAAATTCTGTTTTTGTACTTTATTGACAAGTTTAAGCCTGTTTAACATGTCTGTGCCTTCAGATAAACTATGTTCTGTATGTATGGAAGCCAATGTGTCTAATCCCTTCAAAATTGTTTGATAATTGTGCCATAGCGTCCAAACAAAGTAAGGACAGTACTGCCACAGATAGTAAAGTTGCCCAAGATGATTCATCAGATGAAGGGAGTAGACATAGTTCTACATCATCTCCTTCTGTGTCTACACCAGTTTTGCCCACGCAGGAGACCCCTAGTACTTCTAGCGCGCCAATGCTTGTTACTATGCAAGAATTGACGGCAGTAATGGATAACTCCATAGCAAATATTGTATCCAAAATGCCTGCATTTCAGAGAAAGCGCGATTGCTCTGTTTTAAACACTGTAGAGCAGGAGGGCGCTGATGATAATTGTTCTGTCATACCCTCACACCAATCTGAAGTGGCCATGAGGGAGGTTTTGTCAGATGGGGAAATTTCTCAACAGGCAGAACCTGATGTTGTGACATTTAAATTTAAATTAGAGCATCTCCGCGCACTGCTTACTACTCTGGATGATTGTGACAACCTGGTCATTCCAGTAAAATTGTGTAAGATGGACAAGTTCCTAGAGGTTCCGGTGCACCCCAACGCTTTTCCTATACTCAAGCGGGTGGCGGACATAGTGAATAAGGAGTGGGAGAACCCCGGCATACCTTTTTGTCCCCCCTCCTATATTTAAGAAATTATTTCCTATGGTCGACCCCAGAAAGGACTTATGGCAGACAGTCCCTAAGGTCGAGGGGGCAGTTTCTACACTAGCTAAGCGCACTACTATTCCTATCGAGGATAATTGTGCTTTCAAAGATCCTATGGATAAAAAATTGGAGGGTTTGCTTAAAAAGATTTTTGTACAGCAAGGTTACCTCCTGCAACCTATTTCGTGCATTATTCCTGTCACTACAGCAGCGTAGTTCTGGTTCGAGGAACTAGAATAGTCGCTCAGTAGAGAGATTCCGTATGAGGAGGTTATGGACAGAATTCACGCACTTAAGTTAGCTAATTCCTTTATTTTAGATGCCGCTTTGCAGTTAGCTAGATTAGCGGCGAAAAATTCAGGGTTTGCAATTGTGGCGCGCAGAGCGCTCTGGCTAAAGTCTTGGTCAGCGGATGTATCTTCCAAGACAAAATTGCTTAATTTCCCTTTCAAGGGTAAAACCCTTTTTGGGCCAGAATTGAATGAGATTATCTCAGACATCACTGGGGGTAAGGGCCACGCCCTCCCACAAAATAGGCCTTTCAAGGCCAAGAATAAGTCTAATTTTCGTTCCTTTCGCAATTTCAGGAACGGACCGGCCTCCAACTCTGCAGCCTCTAGACAAGAGGGTAATGCTTCGCAAACCAAACCAGCTTGGAAACCGATGCAAGGCTGGAACAAGGGTAAGCAGGCCAAGAAGCCTGCTGCTGCTACCAAAACAGCATGAAGGAGTAGCCCCCGATCCGGGACCGGATCTAGTAGGGGCAGACTCTCTCTCTTCGCTCAGGCTTGGGCAAGAGATGTTCAGGATCCCTGGGCACTAGAAATAGTTTCTCAGGGTTATCTTCTGGAATTCAAGGAACTACCCCCAAGGGGAAGGTTCCACATGTCTCACTTATCTTCAAACCAAATAAAGAGACAGGCATTCTTACATTGTGTAGAAGACCTGTTAAAAATGGGAGTGATATACCCAGTTCCAACTATGGAACAAGGAATGGGGTTTTACTCAAATCTGTTTGTAGTTCCCAAAAAAGAGGGAACTTTCAGACCAATTCTGGATTTAAAGATTCTAAACAAATTTCTCAGAGTGCCATCGTTCAAAATGGAAACTATTCGTACGATTTTACCTACAATCCAGGAGGGTCAATTTATGACTTCCGTGGATCTAAAGGATGCGTATCTACATATTCCTATCCACAAAGATCATCATCAGTTCCTAAGGTTCGCCTTTCTGGACAAACATTACCAGTTTGTGGCTCTCCCATTCGGGCTAGCCACTGCTCCAAGGATTTTCACAAAGGTACTCGGGTCCCTTCTAGCGGTTCTAAGACCAAGGGGCATTGCAGTGGCACCTTACTTGGACGACATTCTGATACAAGCGTCGTCTCTTTCAAAGGCAAAGGCTCACACAGACATCGTTCTGGCCTTTCTCAGATCTCACGGGTGGAAGGTGAACATAGAAAAGTGTTCCCTGTCTCCGTCGACAAGAGTTCCTTTCTTGGGGACAATAATAGATTCTTTAGAAATGAAGATTTTCCTGACAGATGTCAGAACTTCTAAACGCTTGTCAAGTTCTTCACTCTGTTCGTGCTTTAAAGTTCTATTTAGATGCAACAAAGGATTTCAGACAAACGTCTTCTCTGTTTGTCGTTTATTCTGGCAAGAGGAGAGGTCAAAAAGCTACTGCTACCTCTCTTTCCTTTTGGCTGAAAAGCATCATCCGATTGGCTTATGAGACTGCCGGACGGCAGCCTCCCGAACGCATCACAGCTCACTCTACTAGGGCTGTGGCTTCCACATGGGCCTTCAAGAACGAGGCTTCTGTTGATCAGATATGTAAGGCAGCGACTTGGTCTTCCCTGCACACTTTTGCCAAATTCTACAAATTTGATACTTTTGCTTCTTCGGAGGCTATTTTTGGGAGAAAGGTTTTGCAAGCCGTGGTGCCTTCCGTTTAGGTAACCTGATTGGCTCCCTCCCTTCATCCGTGTCCTAAAGCTTTGGTATTGGTTCCCACAAGTTATGGATGACGCCGTGGACCGGACACACCAATGTTGGAGAAAACAGAATTTATGCTTACCTGATAAATTACTTTCTCCAAGGGTGTGTCCGGTCCACGGCCCGCCCTGGTTTTTTAATCGGGTTTGATAAATTTCTTTCTTTAACTACATTCACCACGGCACCCTATGGTTTCTCCTGTTTTTCACCTGTCCGTCGGGGTCCGACTGGGGTGGGCGGAGCCTAGAAGGGACTATGTGGACGGCTTTTGCTGTGCTCTTTGCCATTTCCTGTTGGGGAGGAGGATATTCCCACAAGTTATGGATGACGCCTTGGACCGGACACACCGTTGGAGAAAGTAATTTATCAGGTAAGCATAAATTCAGTTTTTTCTCCTAACCGTCAGTCGAATGACTGGGGGGCGGAGCCAGAGGAGGTGCTATATGGGCAGCTTTTGCAGTGCTCTTTGCCATTTCCTGTTGGGGAAGAGAATATTCCCACAAGTAAGGATGACGCCGTGGACCGGACACACCGTTGGAGAAAGAAATTTATCAGGTAAGCATAAATTCTGTTTTTGTGTGGCCACCATTATTTTTAAGCACTGCCTTAACCCTCTTGGGCATGGAGTTCACCAGAGCTTCACAGGTTGCCACTGGAGTCCTGTTCCACTCCTCCATGACGTCATCACGGAGCTGGTGGATGTTGGAGACCTTGCGCTCCCCCACCTTCCGTTTGAGGATGCCCCACAGATGCTTAATAGGGTTTAGGTCTGGAGACATGCTTGGCCAGTCCATCCCCTTTACTCTCAGCTTCTTCAGCAAGGCAGTGGTCGTCTTGGAGGTGTGTTTGTGGTCGTTATCATGTTGAAATACTGCCCTGCGGCCCAGTCTCCGAAGGGAGAGGATCCTACTCTGCTTCAGTATGTCACAGTACATGTTGGCATTCATGGTTCCCTTAAAGTGAAGGTAAAGTTACTCTCTTGTCAGTGTAGTATAGCATTATTTTAGTAAAACCAATAGGACTTTCATTCACCATTTTTTATCATGTGTAGCCAAAATCGAGTTTTCGCTGTTATATATCTATCCCTAAAGCTTCACAAATTCAACCCGTATAAGTGTATTTTTTTTTACCTAAAGATCACGTTGTCCTCTTATCCAATTGAGATTCAGTCCTTTAGGCGGCCGTGACTCCACGTCATCTGCCCCCATTCTCATCTGCGCATTCGCTATTCAAATTTTATTGCGATCCCAATCAAGATGCGCTTCCGTTTCCCACATCAACGCAAGTTGCGGAAAAGGTTTCAGTGATAAGCACATTGCGCAGTGGACCGCAGCATCGGCAAGGCGATTAGCGCATGCGCAGTGGACGGCACCATTGACAAGTAGCGCATGCGCATTTAAATTCTTAATAGTTATCAGATTTGTGAACTCGCATTTGTGTCACGGAAAGAGCGGGTAGGACTGCTGAAGACGTCACAAGACGTCACAAGTTCCAGAAGAAGGAAGTATGGCAGGGGAGGAGTCGGGAGACAAATGGTAGGGAATTAGATTTATATTATATTTAGAAAAATAAAGCAGTTATCTAAAAAATAAATTAGCAACTACATTAAGGACCTATGGAAAAATAAGTAGTGTTCAAAAGACTATAATTTTACTTTCACTTTAATGAACTGTAGCTCCCCAGTGCAGGCAGCACTCATGCAGGCCTAGACCATGACACTCCCACCACCATGCTTGACTGTAGGCAAGACTGACTTGTCTTTGTACTCCTCACCTGGCTACCGCCACACACGCTTGACATCATCTGAACTAAATAAGTTTATCTTGGTCTCATTGGACCACAGGACATGGTTCCAGTAATCCATGTCTTTATTCTGCTTGTCTTCAGCAAACTGAGAGCTTTCTTGTGCATCATCTTTAGAAGAGGCTTCCTTCTGGGATGACAGCCATACAGACGAATTTGATGCAGTGTGCGGCGTATGGTCTGAGCACTGACAGGCTGACCCCCCACCCCTTCGACCTCTGCAGCAATGCTGGCAGCACTGATATGTCTTTTTCCCAAAGACAACCTCTGGATATGACGCTGAGCATGTGTACTCAACTTCTTTGGTCCACCATGGTGAGGCCTGTTCTGAGGGGAACCTGTCCTGTGAAACCGCTGTATGGTCTTGCCCACTGTGCTGAAGCTCAGTTTCAGGGTCTTGGCAACACTGAGTCACATGACACTGGGGAGGGAAAATGACTAATTGGGCTCAATTTGGACATTTCCACTTAGGGGTGTGCTCACTTTTGTTGCCAACGGTTTGGACATTAATGGCTGTGTGTTATTTTAAGGGGGCAGCAAATTTACACTGTTATACAGGCTGTACTCTCACTACTTTACATTGTAGCAAAGTATCATTTCTTCAGTGTTGTCACATGAAAAGATATTATAAAATATTTTCAAAAATGTGAGGGGTGTACTCACTTTTGTGGGATACTGTATGTATATGTATGAGTGTGTATGTATATGTGTGTGTGTATATATATATATATATATATATGTGTATGTATATATATATATATATATATATATATATATATATATATATATATATAAATTTATTTTTTTTTGTGTGAAATTGTGATAATGCAGACATACTGGGTGATTTTTCATATTTTTTGTGTGGATAATTTGTGATTTGATACAAGGATTGTTGTTTCTATGTTAAAGTATTTATTGTTATTTAATTTATTTATTTTTCTCTTTAAGTTCAGGTCAAACTTTATTTCCCATATTTTTCCACTTTTCCGTAAAAATGTGACCAAAAAAAATTTGGTTTTTAGCACTGAATGGTCTGCTTCCTGTAGATTTATCATTAGTGGGTTAAATTACTGGGCAGTCAGAAAGGGTGACATTTATATTCCCTCACGTGGATAGATTTGAGTTGGAACAGCTAGTAATGCTTGTATTCCTGTAAAGGTTAATATACTTTTCATGCTAGAGAGCTCACAGTTGTAAGTGTGCTTTGTTTGTGCAAGGCTTCTTGGAAGTGCATTTAATGGTTTCTCAAATACGCACTGCTCTTATGGTGACGTTTGCCCTTCAGCAGTGACGTCCTGTGTTATGTACATATTGCTAAGTATGCGTCACCTGTGACTAACTCGTGAACAAATGACATTCTGATTAGCACGAATACACCTCATTTCCATCACCAGTTTGTTTTATAGCAATCATGATTGTTTCATATAAATCAAGCTTCTAAGCACACCACAAACTATGAGCAAGACTTATTAAGTCTTCTATATACATCCTTACTTTTTGTTTTTTCTTCCTGTTTCTAAAATTGTCTGTGCTCAGTAAAAGGAAAAGCCATTTGATTTTTATATACACATAGTGTGTATCAACAATTTAAAGGACACTCAAGTCAAAATGAAACTTTCCGGATTCAGATCTAGCAGGCAATTTTAAACAACTTTCCAATATGCTTCCATTAACAAAATGTGCACAGTCTTTTTATATTTTCACTTTTTGAGTCACCAGCTCCTACTGAGCATGTGCAAGAATTCAAAAAATATATGTATATGCATGTGTGATTGGCTGCTGGCTGTCACATGATACAGGGGGAGAGGAAATAGATATAACTTTGAAATTTGTCAGAAAAAAAAATCTGCTACTAATTTGAAACACAGACTAAGTGCTATTGCATTGTCCTTTTATCATTGATTTATTGACGATGCAGATCTACTGTATTTACTGGTCCTTTATGAAATGAATTGCAAACGTTCTACGGTAAGGACATTTTAAAACTGGCACTTTGTTGGCACAATGTGCAGAGTTTTGCAAATCAGGACACTAAAGTATTTTTTTTTTTTTTAATAAATGCATAGTTGCATACGTAGTATTGATTTGCAAAAGATGCATATGCATAATGTTCAAAAAGCATTTACATCTTACAAAATATTGTGGGTTGGTCTGACAAAGTGACAGTCCATAATAAACCTCCTCAAACCTTGATAAATGTTTACGATCTCCCTTAATTGTTAATTGTTTGTGGATTCCTAATCACTGTTTAGTGTGTTGCAGGGTCAGATGCTGGCTCTTTAAGGTGTATATATGAAGCACAATGTTCAGTGGTATATAACCGCAAAAGCAAGAAAAATAAACTGTGGATATATATATATATATATATATATATATATATATATGTATATATATTACAATGCTTTTTCTTCATCTCTCTAATTATTTAATTTAGAGTTACTGTTTAGTGTGTTTTTTTTTTTTTTTTTTGGTTCTCTTAAAGGGATATGAAACTATAAATGCTATAGGTGCTAATCTTTAAAGCTAAGATTTGCAGGATATACGTATATGCATTTTGTGATTGGTCGATGGCTGCCAAATGATTCAGTGGGAAGGAAAGTAAAACTAACTTTGAAATTTGTCAGAAAAAAAATCTAGTAGTCATGTGAATTTCAAACCAAGTGCTTTCGCCTTGTCTATTTATTATGCATTTATTGATTACGCTATTCTATTGTGTTTACTGGTCCTTAAAAGGAAATCTCAGTGTGCATACTCTTTTTTTTTATTGACTGTTCTATATCTGTCTCTAAAAGTCCTCAACAGAAAAGATAAAGGTAACACCTATGTGTGACGAATCAAACCTTCTCAACATCACAATAGAGGGGTGTGGGCATGAAGGGGTTAATGGCACACAGCTCTGGTTCCCTTAACCTTGCAACTCTGCAAAAGGACCTTAAAAGGGACACCTCATTAACCCCAAATCTTGTCCACACTGCTCTAATTAACCATTTCTGCTGCCACCACCAAAACTTCTAAATTAAAGGGGCGTTTTGGGAACCCCTAAAAACTCACACTATTCAACAATTAGGTAACGTGCCTTTAACCTTGTCTCAACAGGAGTGTGAATTTGGATATTAGAGACCAAAAGACAGAATGAGATTTTCTATGTGTTTAATAACAAAAATATCAATACAGGTTACACAGTGCAAAATTATAAAGACATTCAAAATAACATACAAATGCAAAGCTACAATTCTTTAAAAAGAAAATGGGGACATAAAATAGAAACACAATATCTTACTTATTTATCAAATTCCTTTAGATATGTGGAGAGCTGCTGATAATGATGTTGATGGCTTTGGTCCCCAGGGCAGTTCTGCTCAAAAAGTCTCTCTGCTACATATTTAAACCAAACTTTCTTTGTCCTGTCAAAGACAACGCCCTGGTCATAATTTACAATGAGTCCAGCCAATGCAAAGAAGTCATAGCTCCCACCATCAGTCTCCAAGGGGAGGAGCGTTCTGAGCGTGGGGGGGGGGGAGGGGGATCTCAGCTCACAGCCTTTCTGAAAGCAGATTTAACACAAAAAAAGGCAATTCACATTAACCTTTTCCAGGCTGAGGACACAATACCACCTCTGCCGGGTAGCCAATCCAGGTATTAACTACTCCACATGATTGTATCATGACACTATGTCCTAACATGTTGGTGCCCATTACTTTTTAGAAACTCGGTGGAACTGAGAGAAGCAACAATTTTTAAAGTTAAATTACAGAAAAAATTAATAATTAATATATTGCAAAGTTATTATTTCTTTTTAAATACACATAATTAAACCTTTATGGACAGATTACGAGTGGAGCGCTAGCGTTTGGCTTACAGCTCGTATTACGAGTTGAAAGTAAACGTGATTGCTCGAGCGCAATTGCTATTTACTCTAGACTGATTGCTGTGATTTAAAAACTCTGGTTATCTGTTTCTCAAAACAAAAATGTGCACAAAACACACAAAAAAATCTAATACAAATTCTTAAAAAATTTATTGCACAAAAAAGTTATAAGGGCTCAAAGATATGAGATTTCAGGTGTAAAAAAAAAAAAAAAGGCAGGTCAAGGGTTTAGACATGCATATACATGTCTGAAGGTGTGTATGTATGTGTATTTATAGGTGTGTGTATATATATATATATATATATATATATATATATATATATATATATATATATGCAGTAGCAAACCTACTCAACAGAGGGCCCTGGTGCAAATTTTTTTTTGGGCCCCCCAAAAGGTAACTCTGTATAATGATTTTGAGGATAGATAAATAAATAGCTATACCTGCGCTAATAAAACACTCACCTGTATTAGGATTGCATTCTGCATAAACCTATTTATAGACTGACTGCTATAGGCTACCCCAGCCGTGTGCCTCGGTGCCACTGCACCTGCTACAATAATGTTAGTTCCTCCCCTGTATATATGTATTTACAGACATATATACTCATATAAACACATTAATGGATTTGTACACATATATAGACATATTTTATATAAGTGCATCAGAGCCCTTTGCAATTAAGTAGATGAAAACATGTAAAAGCATAATTATGCAATTTTCATTTTTGATAAAGGTTTTAACAATGTATTTAAAGTAAATATTTCACATTCCAGTGTTCTGCACATAGCTGAATATGTTCCAAGTATTTTTTTTATAAATAGATATTCCTATATATACAGGTGACCCTCGGTTTACGTTGGTTCAATTTGCGCCGTTTCAGAATAACAACCTTTTTTTTCAGTCATGTGACTGCTATTGAAAAGCTTTGGAAAGCAAAGTGCACTAATTAAAATAGCCAGTAGGTGGAGCTGTCCGCTTGTTTTGGAGCAAAGTTATTGAATTTTATCAGCCCGAAATTGATCTGTGTACAAAGAGCAGACCAGATCTATCGAGCAACAATTTTTAGCAGCCACTTCCCTATTATCTTCCTGTCCAGCAGCTTGAGGTGAGGGTGCCTAACTGCTTATTAATCACTGCTGATTGAAATGCATAGAATAGGTGCAGACCCAATATTATCTAACATGCTAACAATGCAGAGAACTGTTTGCAGAAAAATGCAAGTAAAAAAAACGTTTTTGTTCATTAAACTTAGTTTGATGATGATACAATTTATCATATTAGGTTTATAATGCTGTTTAGCATTGAAAGTTTTAATTTCAAAGCTTTAAAAATAATGTATTAGGTGTTACTTATAACAATTTTGAGAGGGGCCTGGAACCTAACCCCCTCACTTCCCATTGACTTACATTATAAACTGGGTTTCGATTTACAACCATTCCTCCTGGAATCTAACCCTGGCGTAAACTGAGGGCAATCTGTATCTCTCTCTCACTCTCTCTAGTTTATATATATATATATATATATATATATATATATATATATATATATATATATATATATATATATATGTGTGAAATATTCATATTTTCATGTTAAGTTTGTACACATGAGAATATGCAATTGGGTTTGCTTGAGAGTGGGGTTTCCCCCCGTTTTTTTCCTTCCTATTAACTTCTATGGAGGAATTTGTGAACGTGCATGCGATAGTCTAATTATTCTAATTTAGGCTTTTTGCTATTGTCAGGTTAGTATGCGAGCAACAAGAGTTAACTTTCAACTCATAATACGAGTGCAAAAACCTTTTTTCGCAATTAATTAGTGCTCCACTTGTAGCCTGGCCTTGAACATTATAACCTCAAACTAGTCAATGCCCCTTTTAAGCACAGACTTTACAGAATTGTGGCACAAGCACAATTTTCCGAAGCATTTTATAGTAAAAAAATAAATGTGTGTTTCAATATTATATTTTCATAAATTTCTGAAAACCTAAATTAACCTTCAGAAAAACAAAATAAGAATTTTATTCTAAGAGAGGTGTGTCACTGGGCAGAAGTGTAGCAGCATCTCGAAGGCTGCGTTCGGGCAGCGCTCAGGAGCTAGTGGGAGCGCTTCACTTCCAGCGATGACGTGGCGCTGGGTGACGTCACAAGCAAGGGAGCTTAGAGAAAACGATCGCATGCGCAAAGGGATCTGCTGCACAATAATGGACTTTGTGCATGCGATCGTTTTTACCAAGCTCTCTTGTAGCTGACAGTACAAATTGTGTCTCTCTCTGTCTAAGTGGAGGATTATTTTTATACAACACCGTTGTCCTCCTGCCTCTCGGCAAACATCGGAACCCTGACCCACCTCCATTCAGCTGCTCTCAGCTCAGCGCCTGTAGCTTATCCTGCACCATTCAGCTAATAATACTACAGGTGCTGAGCTGAGAGCAACTGAATGGAGGTGGGTCAGAGTTCCGATGTTTGCCGAGAGGCAGGGTAAACCAGAGACACTGGGGAAACAATAACACCGGATAAGCCTGACAGCAGCGTTTAGTACAGGGCAAAGTGGAGATAGGTTACTAAACCACTTTGCCCTGTATTAAATGCTGCTATCAGACTTATCCGCCTCACCGGTCCCTCTGCTGCTTATAAAAACATGGCAACCTCCACAGCAACACGCGTGTGGAGGCTGCCATGTTGCCAAGCGTTTGAGCTTGCTCTGAAAAGTCCCAGATTTTCCAGCACACTGGAAGCGCTGGGACTTACGTCATCAGAGCGCTCAAAAAACGCCATGCATCTCACTTGCAAGTGTGAGAAAAAGGCTCCAAGCGAGTCCCAGTTCGCTTGGAGCGCTGCCCGAACGCAGCCCATATGATGCTCCAGTAATAACATTAGAAAAAGTGACTGAGGGATGACTTGGAGTATGTATGTGCCCACAGGCATAAGAAACAGGTTTTTTTTTATTTTTTATTAATTTTAGATCAGACCTGATAAAACGTCATAAAGCTGTGTAGGAGCTCTTTTGTTCAATGTTATTTAAAAATAAGCAAAACTATACATTTAAAAAAAAAAAAAAAAAAAAAAAAAAAGCTGTATAGGCTAAATAAATGATTAATTTACAAAACATGCATGCAAAGAAAAATCTAGTGTATAATCCCTATTAAGCACACTTAAACATGCTCTCTGTGTTAACCCGCATAGTTTACATGTCATAAATATGCTAAACTGCAGTATTGGTTATGTGCTACCGTTTTAATCTTTACTGGCTGATAAGGACAACTGTGTCTGCTTTGTAGGTTGTGAGCGACACAACTTCAAGTGTAAAAGGATAATACAGCTTTATTCTGTGCAGAACCATGAGTTTTTCAGAAAAGGAGATACTGAGATACATTTTAAAATCCCCTAATTTAGATAAAACAAAGGACAGTTGTCTAAAATGTCCATTTTAAAGTTGTAATGCAGCTCCTGGGCAAGATATGGAAGGGGAACAACATGTTCGTATTGTTCACTGTCACCTGTCTAGCTCATAATGTGCATAGCTTTTATATATTTTTTTTGTATGTGTATTTATGTGTTTGTATGTATGCGTGTGTGTGTATATAATATTATTATATATATTTTTTATTTTATCTAAATATTACATGTAAATATATTTTAAAATAATCCTGATCTAGGAATATGAAAGTAGGACTATGAGAAGCATATAAAAGCAGCGACTGCTTTTGATCTAAATCTGATCCTAAAAATTAAGAAAACAAAAATTAAAATGTATACTAAACATGTTTTCCCATTTCTGTCATGGAGTAACCTGGTCTGCAAAATTTGGTGAGTTAGAATTTACAACACAGACACATAGTTGAAAGGAAGAACCATTTAAGTCACTGATAAATATTTCCTTATGTCGTAAAAGCCATTGTCTCTGCAGATCGGGAAAAAACGTTTGGGCCCCTTTAGGAAACATCTCAAAGCGAGAAGTTTGTTGGATTCTTAACTGAATACTTAACTCCAAATGTAAAAGTATAAATTACAGTAAATGGTGTAAGCTAGAATAGGAGATTAGACCTATGAGTAAATTTATTAAGATGCATTCACAGCTTTTGAGCCTTTGCAGAACTGCAGCCAGAAACTTAAAAAGCAGAAGTTACGTCTTTAGTCTCTCTTTCGCCTTAGAAGTGTCTAGATCAATGAACCTAACACACTCTTGTTCAAAGTGATTGACATGCTCTGCTCTAGTGCAATTGGTTGTGCAAGTGCAGAGGCTGTATTGCTCAAGAAAGCTATTGTGTTACATTTTGCCAAGCAGTGCAGCATTGCGAGTGGCGATTGCAGGCGGGTAGGTTCTCTACTTGTGACTCTCTATAACTATGATAAATATTGCCCCAGTCAAGGTATTGTGTATGATAGCAAAACAGGCCATAGCTTGAGGAAACAAATGTTTTGTGTGGTTTTGAAAGTAGAGTTGTTGTTGTTTTTTTTTGTTTTTTTTTTGTGAGCAAGAAATATACTAAGAAAGAGTGAACAAATGTTTGTGTGTACATACATTTAAAGGGATATGAAACCCAATTTTTTTCTTTCATGATTTAGAAAGAACATGCCTTTTTAAACAACTTTCTAATTTGCTTCTATTATCTAATTTGTTTTATTCTCTCGATATTCTATGCTGAAAAGCATATCTACATAGGCTCAGTAGCCGCTGATTGGTTGATGCACATAGAAGCCTTGTGTGATTGGCTCACCCATGTGCATTGTTATTTCTTCAACAAAGGATATCTAAAAAAATTAAGCAAAATAAATAATAGAAGTAAATTGGAATGTTGTTTAAATTTGTATTCTCTATCTGAATCTTGAAAGAAAATTTTTGGGTTTAGAGTCCCTTTAATTTCTTTCCTAAGATATGGAGAGTCCACGACGTCATTCAGTTACTAGTGGGAATATCACTCCTGGCCAGCAGGGCGAGGCAAAGAGCACCACAGCATAGCTGTTAAGTGTCACTGCCCTACCCATAATCCCCAGTCATTGTCTTTTCGTCTGTCAATGGTGGAGGTGAAGTTTGGTGTCTGAAGAAATTCATTCCTTTATCGGGTACTTTTCCCTGCAAGCAAGGATTTGGGTTTAGCTGAGTCCTCAGTAGAGTAGTAGTGGCAGTTAAGCAGTTAGGAAGTTGTGAGGTAGTCCTTGCTTTGTTTCCTAACACATTGCTGCCCATGGTACAGAAAGCCAGAGTTGGTTACTCTGTTCTTTCTTTTTCTACAGGTCTCTGTAAGGAGTATGTGTCCTTTCACGCCTTGTGAGCTGTCTTCCTGCCGGACAGCTAGACTGCAGGTAAGTGCTTTTGTCTTCTAGGTCTTGGAGACTTGCACTTCAGAAGAATATGTCATATGCAGTAGATGGGGACATTTTTAAAATCATTTATACAGGATTTACTTTGTATGTTGAGACTAGGGGTGATCTTCCCTTTATTGGGATATTTTTCCTCTTTGCGCTAATTTTGCTGAAATACTTTATTAGTATGTGTGTGGCTTATGTTTTATACAGGGATTTATGTATAAACTTAAAGTTTGGCAGTTGTTTTTCTTTGCTTGCTTAGCTAGAACAGGCTGACAGACTGCTTGAGCGTTTGTGTAAATTAAGCTCTGGTGTTGTAGGCAGAGAGAAACACACACCTTTTACTTGCTGCATAGTTTCCTCTCTCTGCCGGTCATGTGACTTCTCTCTGCTGTCGGATATTCACGCAGCGGAGCAGCATCATTCAATTTCAGTCTCTTTGGTGTTGATCTACTATACAATCGTTTTAGAGACTTCTGGCAGCCAAATTGTGTATGTTTTACGGTAAGGCACCTCAGCCTGTAGGGGGCCTGATTGGTTTATCATTATAAATAATTTTTGCATAACGTTAAGCGGCCGTGGTATTAAAAATTCTTAAAGTGACAGTGTATTTAAACAATTTTTACAATTTGGGGAATTTTATTTAGTATTATGGACATGGACCAAGACTGTGTCTTTTGACAAATGCCTGTTATGCCTTGAGGCACAAATTCTTTTGCCTATGCAATTCTGTGCTGCACTAGAACACTTCAATTTAAAGATAAATTGTTGCCCTCTGAGCCCAATGTCTCTCAGGATGATGCTATTCAGGCAATGCCAAAGCTTTCTCCTCAAACGTCCCAATTCTCTATGGTGTCACATACAGTGCCCTGCAGTTCATCTCAGCCTCCTTGAGGAGTTTATTTGCCTGCAGATTTTGCTGCACAGGTCTCTTCTGCTGTATTTGCAGCATTATCTGCTTTTCCTATGCTGAAAAAACGCAAGAGGAAAATTAGACATTCAGATAGTAAGAATTCTGTTCCAGCTACTGCTAGGCAGGTTGCCCTCCCTCATAAGTCTGATGAGGAGGATACGCCGGTAGCCTCTGAGGGTGAAATCTCAGATTCGGACAGTATTATTCCTTCATCTGATACTGAAGAAGTAAACTTCAGATGTAAGCTTGAACACCGTGTTCTGTTAAAGGAGGTATTGGCTACTTTGGGCGACAATACTTTTGTCGTTGTCAACCCTAAGAAGTCTAGTAAACCTAATAAATACTATAATGTTCCTTCCTCTGTGGAAGTTTTTCCTGTCCCAGATCATGTGACAGAGATTATTTCACAGGAATGGGAGAAGCCAGGGATTTCTTTCTCCCTGTCTACTGTATTTAAAAATATGTTTCTTGTTGCTGACTCCATAAAAGATACTTTGCGCACGGAGCCTAAAGTAGAAGGAGGTATTTCTTCTCTGGCTAAGAGAAATACAATCCCTATAGAGGATAGCTGCTCCCTGAGGGACGCGTATCTTCATCTTCCCATCCACAGTGATCATCGCAGATTCCTGAGGTTCGCCTTTCTAGACAAACACTTTCAGTTTGTGGCTCTTCCGTTTGGCCTTGCCACAGCTCCCAGAATTTTCTCAAAGGTTCTGGGAGCACTCTTGGCAGTGGTCAGGTCTCGGGTAATTGCAGTGGCGCCCTACTTGGACGACATATTGGTTCAGATGCCATCTATTTAACAAGCAAACTCTCATACAGAGACCTTGATGTCTTTTCTACGCTCCAACGGATAGAAAGTGAATATGGAAAAGAGTTCCCTTGTTCCAGCTACAAGGGTGGTTTTCTTAGGGACCATAATAGATTCCCTATCTATGAGAATGTTTTTGACAGAGGTCAGAAAATCCAAAATTCTTTCTTCTTGCCTCACTCTGCAGTCTACAGTTCGGCCATCAGTTACGTTGTTGTGGACTCTCCATATCTTAGGAAAGAAAACAACATTTATGCTTACCTGATAAATGTATTTATTTCCGGATATGGAGAGTCCACGACACCACCCTTATTTTTAAGACTGTTATTTTTTACTAAACCTCAGGCACCTCTACACCTTTGTGTTGTTTCTTTTTTCCCATTTCCCTTTAGTCTTAATGACTGAGGATTGTGGGTAGGGGAGTGACACTTAACAGCTTTGCTGTGGTGCTCTTTGCCTTCTCCTGCTGGCCAGGAGTGATATTCCCAACAGTAAGTGATGACGTTGTGGACTCTCCATATCCATAATTAAATTTATCAGGTAAGCATACGTTTTGTTTTTTCTTCATCTCTGTACAAGAAACTTGATTTCTATGATTAGCTATATTTGTTGCATTTGTGTAATGTAGTCATGCCTTTACAGTACCACCTTTTTATTTATATTGTGTTCTGGGTTATTTTATCCTGGTAAATTACACCAAAAATTGCTTCAACCTCCATAAATTATCAGCAAGACATGTTTGGAATCACGAGGAGGGACCCAACCCAAATGCAGTTAATTACATTGTTCAAGGTGAAAATAATAACAATGCCTTTAAGTTCCTCATATTATCAATTATTCTTGTGCTTGGTACTTATTCTGTGCTCTCTCAGTTCCTGACAGATAATAGATATGTTGACTTAGAGGTTCTTTAATGAATTAAGAACCTTAGTCTGGCCCACTTTACTTGGCACAAATGGCTCACTTGACTCCTTGCCCAGCCAACATGTGCTTAGCAGAAGGCTTTCTGTCATTTGCATCCCGCTGATGACTTGGTGCAGAATTTCTGTACAACAAGAAAGCTGATAGCAAAACACCACCTGAAAATATGCTTGGCTCACAAGAATTGTTTTTCTGTTGTGGGTGTCTGGAGCCGTCTATCTTATGGGACAAAAGACAACTTTTGAAAATGCTTGCGTAAGGGAGTGCTCTGCAGAAGTTTACCATAGATGTTGCTGAAGGTGCATTTCACCTTGTAGAAGCTGATTTTTTTTTTCCCTTGAAATAGATGCCTGTTGATTTGTGTCAATGAGAATAAAGTGTTTGTAATAGTAAGTATTGTTTTGTCCCCATTGAGTGTGTGGAAATAAAAATACAATCTGTTTTTTTAAAAAAATAAACTCATTGTTTTCCTGCACTGAACTGTATTTTATAGGATTTATATGTTTAACAGATTTGTTTTTTCAGTAACTAGAGATACTCCACTTGAGAGAAGAAAACATTTGCCCATTGAATCAACAAGTGTACAATAAGAATAGGGTATAATTGCAGTGTTTTTAAAAGCTTAAAAATTACTGCTAGTAAATCTCATTATCAAAAAAGATTTAGTAATAGAAATATCCGTATTGTGTCTTTTTATTTTAATGCAGTTCAACCTTTAAGGTTTATCGTTTGACTAATTTAACCTCTTCCCTGCTGAACCATATTCACTCCGTGCTTTTAAACTGATTTTAGTGTTTTTTTCTTCTGTAAGGTTTCCCACTTTGCAGAAATATGCAAATTTTAGGGAAAAATGCGCGCTAATTAATGCAAAAATAAATAGTTTTGTGTCATGTCTACAGTTTTCATTGCTATGATGATCACTTGATAGCCACCTAGATGAGTGACACCTCATTTTAAAGAGGAGTCTACTTTTTTAAAGATGGTGTTACTTGCCCTATTTCAGTGCTTTTATGGTTTCTTTGGTCCATTTTTGAGCATAGAGCACCCTAAAGCAAGATATCGGTCTATGTGCTGTTGGGAGGGAGGAGAAATGGGCTCCAGTAGATGCCTCCACAAGCAATATAGAAATTCCCTTGCATCTGTACAGTGCTTGATGTCACACTAATTGCCGACACCTGTCTACAATTTAAAAGAAACCAAGGTATCCCTTGTCATTTGCTTCTTATAAGGAAATGGAGTACATCTGAAAAAAGACAAGACAATGCGTTAGACATTTTCTATGATTTTTCAAGCTTTGAACTCTTCTTTTTTTTTTTTTTTAAATCAAGCAAACCAAGTATAGTATGATCTGTTGATGAAAATGCTCCTTACCTCTTGGCTAATTCAGGCTGTATTTGATTTAGATCAAATCTATTTTAGTCAGTAAAATTTTAAAGGGACAGTTTACCCAAACCCCCTCCCCCATTAAATTGTTCCCAGTGATTCATTTTTACCTGCTGGATTGTATTAAATTGTTTACAAGTAGCTCCTTTACCCTTATTTCGGCATTTGAAATAGCCGATTTAGCCAGTGGAATCACAGCATACACTGAAAGTTTCTATACTGGAGTCTAGGCTTTGGACAAGCCTATGTAAACATAGCCAATAGAAGACGTTACACTCCCAGTGGTGTGCAAGATAGTTAAGTAATAAAATGTTAATATTCCATTGTTTTTTCTAAGTATTAAGCTTTACTTTCCAAACAAATATAAGATAAGGAAGCAAGTGTGTGTACACAGTGATAACATAATCCATTCTTCCTTTGGTACAAGAGAGTCAGTTCATGATGACCATAGACCTGAAGGACGCATATCTCCATGTTCCCATCCACATGGATCATTACCAGTTTCTGAGATTCGCTTTTCTAGACAAGCACTTTCAATTTGTTGCTCTTCCGTTTGACCTTGCCACAGCTCCCAGAATTTTCACAAAGGTCCTGGGGGCTCTTTTGGCAGTAGTCCGGTCTCAGGGAGTTGCGGTGGCGCCTTACCTGGACGACATCTTGGTTCAAGCGTCATCTTTTCAAGTAGCAAACTCTCATAGAGAGATCTTGTTGTCTTTTCTGCGTTCCCACGGATAGAAAGTGAATCTGGAGAAGAGTTCCCTTGTTCCAGCTACAAGGGTGTGTTTCTTAGATTCCCTATCCATGAAGATTTTTCTGACGGAGGTCGGAAAATCCAAACTCCTCACTTCATGTCTCTCTCTCCAGTCTACTATTCGTCCATCAGGGGCTCAATGCATGGAGGTAATTGGTCTGATGGTTGCGTCCATGGACATCATTCCTTTTGCTCGGTTCCATCTGAGATCTCGGCAACTATGCATGCTCAGTCAATGGAACGGTTACCATTCAGATCACTCTCAAAGGATAAATCTGGATCCTCTAACAAGAGACTCTCTCTCGTGATGGATTTCACAGGATCATCTGTCTCTGGGCACATGCTTCCGGAGACCCTCCTGGGTGATTGAGACCTCGGACACCAGCCTGTTAGGCTAGGGAGCAGTCTGGGGTTCGTTAAAAGCTCAGGGCCTGTGGACTTGGGAGGAGTCCTCTCTTCCCATAAACATCTTAGAGTTGAGAGCAATCTTCAATGCCTTAATAGCTTGGCCTCAGTTGTCTTTATTCTGGTTTATCAGATCCCAGTCGGAGAACATCACCTCAGTGGATTACATCAACCACCAGTGCAGAATTTGGAGTTCCCTTGCTATGAAGGAGGTGACTCGCATTATCCAGTGGGTGGAAGTTTACGATTGTCTCCTATCCGCCATTCACATTCCAGGTGTGGACAACTGGGAGGTGGATTTTCTGAGCAGTTGGACCTTTCATCCCAGGGAGTTTGCTCTCCGTCCGAAGGTGTTCACCAGGGTAACCCTCAGGCGGGGAGTTTTAGAGTTAAATCTGAAGGCGACTTGCCAGCATGCCAAGCTTCCAAGGTACGGTTCAAGGTCAAGAGATCCTCAGGCCGCCCTGATAGATGCTCTGCCGGTTCCTTAGGATTTCGGTGTAGAATACCTGTTTACTCCTTTTGCTTTCCTTCCAAGAGTCCTTGCTCGTATCATGCAGGAAAGAGCATCTGTAATTCTAATAGCTCCTGCATGGCCTCGCAGGATCTAGTTTGCGGACCTGGTGAAGATGTCATCTCTTCCACCTTAGAGGTTACCCCTGAGGAAGGACCTTCTAACACAGGGTCCTTTCCTCCATCCAAATTTAGTTTCTCTAAAGCTGACTGCTTGGAGATTGAATGCTTAATTTTGGCCAAACGTGGGTCTTCTGAGTCTGTCATTGCTACCATGCTTCATGCTCGCAAACCAGTTACTCGTAAAATTTACCATAAAAGTATGGCGCAAATGCCTATATTGGTGTGAATCAAAGGTTTTCTCTCTGAGCTTGGTCAGGATCCCTAGAATTTTATCTTTTCTGAAGGAGGGTCTGGAAAAGGGTTTGTCAGTCAGTTCTCTGAAGGGTCAGATTTCTGCACTGTCTATTCTTTTGCACAAACATCTGGCAGATGTGCCAGATGTTCAATCTTTTTTTCAGGCCCTGGTCAGAATCAGGCCTGTGTTTAAACCTGTTGCTCTTTGTTGGAGCTTAAACCTTGTTCTTAAAGCTTTGCAACATGCTCCTTTTTGCGCCAATGCATTCTGTAGATATTAAGTTGTTATCTTGGAAGGTTTTGTTCCTTGTTGCTGTTTCCTCTGCTCGCAGTGTTTCTGAAATCTCAGTTCTAAAGCCTCAGCCCTACAGTAAAGAAAAAGATTGTACAGCAAATGCTGATGCCTATCATGGATTATGGGGACGTAGTATACGCACCTGCACCGCAAACTCACTTAAATAAACTTAATACATTGTATAACTCGTTCTGCCGCTTTGTGCTACAATGTAACTACAAGACCCACCATTGTGACATGCTAAAAGAACTAAACTGGCTGACGCTGGAATCCAGACGCACCCTCCATCTTTCCTGCCTTGTGTTTAAGTGCCTTTCTGGGAAGCTCCCACCCTACCTGAGCAGAATGCTCTCCCCGGCTATTCCCACCTCCTATAACCTCCGATCCAGTACCAGCACATTATTTAGCTTCCCTCAATACAAAAAGAAAGCAGCTCGATCCTCCTTTTCCTACAGAGCGCTACAGTTATGGAATGACCTCCCGCACACTTCCAAACCTTCCCCAAGCCTAATATCCTTTAAGAGATCCCTCTCTACATATCTCAAAACAGAATGCTCCTGTCATGGTTGATTATATATTTCTTACCTGTTCTATGTAAAATGTTTGCATCTATTGTGTATTATTGTTTTTGAATTTTATTGTACCCTATTGTATCAATGCAATGTTTTGTGGACCCAGGACATACTTGAAAACGAGAGAAATCTAAATGTATCCTTCCTGGTAAAATATTTTATAAATAAATAAATTCCCCTTACCTCTTTTCATGCGGGTTAGACGGTCCTTCGTACTAAATAGTTTTTTCTCCCTAAAGTGGTGTCGGATCGAAACATTAATCAGGAAATCTTTGTTCCTTCTTTTTGTCCTAATCCTTCTTCTCATAAGGAACGTCTTGCATAACTTGGGATGTTGTGCATGCTCTAAAATTTTACCTACAGGCTACTAAAGATTTTAGTTAGTCTTCTGCCCTGTTTGTTTCTCTGGAAAGCGTAGGGGTCAGAAGGCCACTTCTACTTCTCTTTCCCTCTGGTTGAGAAGTATGATTCGTTTTGCTTATGAGACTGCTGGACAGCAGCCTCCTGAAAGAATTACGGCTCATTCCACTAGGGCTGTCTCCTCTTTTTGGACTTTCTAAAATGAAGCTTCTGTGGAACAGATTTGCAAGGCGGCAACATGGTCCCCTCTGCATACTTTTTCCAAATTCTACAAATTTTATACTTTTGGGAGAAAGGTTCTTCAAGCGTTGGTGCTTTTTTTCCCTCCCTGTTCATTCCGTGTCCTCTAGCTTGGGTATTGATTTACACTAGCAATTAGAATTACGTTGTGGACTCTCCATGCCTTAGGAAAGAAAAGAAAATGTATGCTTACTTGATAAATTTCTTTCTTTCCGTGTATGGAGAGTCCACTACCCCACCCTTAAAGGGACAGTCTACACCAGACGTTTTATTGTTTTAAAAGATAGATAATCCCTTTATTACATATTTCCCAGTTTTGCATAAACAACACAGTTATAATAATATACTTTTAACCTCTGTGATTATCTTGCATCTAAGCCTCTGCAAACTGCCCCTTTTTTCAGTTCTTTTGACAGACTTGCAGTCTAGCCAATCAGTGCCTGCTCCCAGATTACTTCACGTGCACGAGCACAGTGTTATCTATATGAAATATGTGAACTAACACCCTCTAGTGGTGAAAAACTGTTAAAATGCAATCTGAAAGAGGTCTAAGAAGTTAGCATATGAACCTCAAGGTCTAAGAAGTTAGCATATAAACCTAGGTTAAGCTTTCAACTAAGAATACCAAGAGAACAAAGCAAAATTGGTGATAAAAGTAAATTGGAAAATTGTTTAAAATTACATGCTCTATCTGAGTCATGAAAGTTTATTTTGGCCTAGACTGTCCCTTTAAATCAGAGATTTTTTTTTAAACCTCAGGCACCTCTGTTATCTCTCTTTCCATTTCCCTTTGGCTAAATGACTGACTGGGGGTTATGGGTAAGGGAAGGGACACTTAACAGCTCTTCTCTTTGCCTTATCCTGCTGGCCAGGAGTGAATATCCCACTAGTAATTGGAATGACATTGTGGACTCTCCATGCCCGGAAATAAATAAATTTATCAGGTAAACATACATTTTCTTTTCTTTTTTTATTAATTTTTCTTCCTATAAAACACAATCACAATATAAGACAATTAAATTATCTTGTTTTAAAGCACACACAAAGTAGCAACAGTACCTTTTCTTGGCTAAGCTTTTTTTTTTTATTAAAGTGACATAAGGATAAAAAGCAAACGGCTACGTTTTGGGCCTACATGGCCCTTAAACTCCTCAGTTTATACATTTTTTATAAAGTGAAATTACCCCCTGGAGTTGCAAAATAGGAGGAAGCACCAGTATTTTATTTCTCCTTGAGAGTTTATCAAAATGGGTAAATTTTAGCAATAATCTAGCAATTAGTTTTTTTTATTTTTATTTTTTTATGACGACTCTTCTCATTATGATAAAAATTGCTTCTTTAAACTGTTTTCGTCTTCCAAAAAATCAACATAGAGATTGACATTACTCTTGTAACAGCATGTTCCCATAGTAATTTAGAAAAAGAACAAATTAATATTTAACATTTTTAATTTGCTCACAAATGTAAGCCTTGGAAATAAAATCAAAACTAAATTTGAACAAACTTAAAATAGCAATACACCGCACAACAATAAACTGAAGATTACACCTTGAGAGATGTAGAGAAACATTGGTTGGGGGATTCTACGAGAAACCCAAATTAACTTTTATAAAACTACTCTCCATCAGTCACATTAGTTTATAGTTATTAAAATTAGCTACATCTGCCCAATCTTGTGTGTAAACATTTGTCCCTTTTAAGGTAACATTAAAACAAACACAAAATAATATCATGATTGCATATCCCTGTGTTTTTCAAAGCTACTTTGATAAGAAGGCAAGCTATTTTATTTGAAATCTGTCAGTGTTGTAATTAAATGGTCTAATTATTTAGAGCCTTTTCTTATTAAATAATGTCTCTCTTGATCTGTGTGTATCTCCTGCACTCATGATTCAGATAGAGCAGCAATTTTTTAAACTACTTTCCAATTTATTTCCATTATCAAAATGTGCACAGTCTTTTTTTATATTTCCACTTTTTGAGTCACTAGCTCCTACTGAGCATGTGCAAGAGTTTTCAGACTATACGTATATGCGTTTGTGATTGACTGATGTCTATCACATGATACAGGAGGAGCGGAAATAGACATAACTGAAATCTGTTAGGAAAAAAAATCTACTACTTATTTGAAGTTAAGTCCAAGTGCTATTGTATTGACCTTTCATCATGCATTTGATGACTTAAAGGGGAAGTAAAGTCCAAATTATTAAACTTTCATGATTCAGATACGGCACGTCATTTTAAAAAACTTTCTAATTTACCTTTATCATCAAATTTCCTTTTTTTTATTGGTATTCTTAGTTGAAAGCTAGACCTAGGTAGACTCGTATACTAATTTCTAAACCCTTGAAGGCCGCCTATTATCTGAATGCATTTGATAGTTTTTCACAGCTAGAATGCGCTAGTTCATGTGTTTCATATAGAAAACATTGTGCTCACGCATTTAAGAGTCAGCACTAATTACCTGAAATGCAAGTGTGTCAAAAGATCTGAGATAAGGAGGCTGTCTGCAGACGCTGAGATACAAGGTAATTACAGAGGTAAAAAGTATATTTCTATACCAGTGTTGGTTATGCAAAATTGGGGAATGGTAAATAAAGAGATTGTCTATCTTTTTAAATCATTTTTTTTTTTTTTTTTTTTGGTGGTTACTATCCCTTTTAGTCCTTTTTAAACAAATGCTCATTGCAAACAATGCGTTTAACCCCTGCAAAGTTGCACTCTTATACTATTCCTCAGTAGGTGATCAGTGGCTACGTGCGTATACTGCTCCTGACTGGCTTGGTGGCTATATCATGCTTAAAGCACACTAAACAAATTTCATGCACCTCCTTCTCATCATGTTTGCTGCCATTATGGTACCTAGGATACACTTCAGTTATCTGAAGGAGAATCGCTGCATATGTGCAAACAAGGTCAGCATTGGAATGTAGCAGCACCCATGACTAGAGGGAGGCAGAGAATAACATAAATAATATGATGATAAAATTGTATTTAAAGGGACAGTATACACTCATTTTCATATAGCTGCATGTAATAGACACTACTATAAAGAACAAGATGCCCAGATACTGATATTAAATAACCATGATAAAACGGGTTAAAGACTTACTTAGAAACTCTGTTTAGCTCTGTTGAAAGGTAGTTGGAAAGCCCACTGCAATTGGGAAATAAGACACTCCCCCCCTCCCCCTTCTTTTGCATATGAAAAGACCCTTTACACAAACAGGAGCAAGCTGGAGAAGGTAGCTGACGGTATTCTCATAAAACTTTGGGACTTGGTTAGGAGTCTGAAAATCAGAGCAATGTTATTTAAAAATAAGCAAAACTCTACATTTAAAAAAACCCCCCAAAAAACATTATAGGCTATGTACAAAACATATATGCAAAGAAAAAAATGAGTGTATAATGTCCCTTTAATGTTCATTGTGCCCTTTAAGTGGGAAAATACATAGCGACTCCTAAGAGCGAGTTTAACTCTGACACATGCAAGGGTTAATGATAGAATGCTATAACTAATATGCCATTTTATTATTTAAAAATGTTTATCTTTATTTTTGTCTGCTCATTGGATTAAGTTTAATATAATCTCTTCTAAAATTCAGAGCCTTCTTAGAGGTGGGAGATTAACTCTCTATAGGTTATAATTTCTATAAAAATGCAAGCATTTAATAGGAACCTTCTAGTGTAAATACAAAATGTTTTAAGATACCAATTTGTTAAGATACCAAAAAAAAACCTTGAACTAATAGTCCCACTTTTAATTCCAGTGCATTGACATACTTTATAACATATACAGAAATGATGAGTCAGTAAAGAGTAACATACATACAGTATGTAACTGCCAGTAGTCACCGGTTTGCTGCTAAGGAATGAATCAGGAATGTGACTGTGGTCTATGATTAAGGCTCAAGCCGAAACGCGTAAGACCGTTTTTTGAACCTATGTTTGCTACGAGGTGGTCCGTTATTTTTATATGATGGAATAAAGATGTACTATTTTTAAGGATTTCCGGTTTACACACTATTTTTTCCCCCTATACTTTAAGTATGTGTTTAACCTCTTTGCAACTTTTAAACATGGTAAGATATGGTAATTTGGCAATAAAATGATTAGAGCATTTTATTATTGCACTAGAGCGTCCATTTAAATTGCATGTACCTCAACATTATTAAATAGTACAATGAATGGTAGTTCTCTGCCTGTTAAATACTATCTGTGTTCTCTAGCCGTGTGGGACCAGCGTAATACTTTGTAATATTAATATTATAATCACCCACTAAAAAGGCACTGTGGAAAACAATAGGGGGGAAAAACAAAGAATAAACAAATATATATATATATATATATATATATATAAACTTCTATATTCTTATCGTTTAAGAAAGAAAAAAAACTTTCCCCTAGACAGCAGACCCATTAGCATGTTGTTTTTTCTTTCTCTTAAAGGGACAGTCAAGTAAAAAAAAAACCTTTACATGCCCTATTTGAAACATGAATTTTAAACAACTTTACAATTTACTTTTATCACCAATTTTGCTTTGTTCTCTTGGTTTTCTTAGTTGAAAACTAAACCTTGGAAGGCTCATGATAATTTCTAAGCTCTTGAAGGGTTCCTCTTATAACATGCTTTTTTATTTGGTTTTCACAACAGGGGAGAGCTAGTTCATGTAAACCATATAGATAACATTGTGATCACAACCGAGGCTTGTGGCAGACACTGCAGTAATTGACTAAAATGAAAGTCAATAGATAATAAATAAAATGTCATGTGATCAGGGGGCTGACAGAAGATGCTTAGATACAAGGTAATCACAGAGGTAAAATTTTTTATTAAAGTGAAGGTCCATTTTATGAATTAGTGCCCAGTTTTTAATTAAACCTATTAAAAACAAGGGCACTTTAATTCATCAAAATTGACATTTCACCGTTTTCTTCAAAAACTTACCTTTTAATACCGAATGCCGCTCCAGCGATTCACCCGCCGTCGGAAGCCTCTGCAGACTTCAGAAATGACAAATCGGGCTTCCTCCAATCATAGCTTCCCCCTGGGGGAATCTTGGCCTGATGCAATGCTGTGATTGGAGGAAGCCGGATTTGTCATTTTGGACCTGCGAAGACATCTTGCGACGGGCGGAGGAAGTTCTGGAGCGCCTGCCAGGATTGAAAGGTAATTTTTGAAGAAAATAGTGAAATGTCAATTTTGATGAATTAAAGTGCCCTTGTTTTTAATAGGTTTATTAAAAACCGGGTACTAATTCATCAAAATGAACCTTCACTTTAATATAACAGCGTTGGTTATGCAAAACTGGGGAATGGGTAAAAAAGGGATTATCTATCTTTTGAAGAAAAAAAAATTCTGGTGTTGACTGTCCCTTTAATGTGATTGGCTGGTTTTGAATGCTACATCACTTTTCCTGGCTTGCACACAGGTAACTATTTTCTTTGGCCTTTGCGGTGCATATGACAATTCATGCCTAGAGAAAACAAATTACTTGGACTAAAAGCCTGTTCCTAAGCGCATTGTTGGGGAAATGTGTGTGTGTGTGTGTGTGTATGTGTATATATATAATGTAAAGGTACATATTCCCAAATCTGGAAGTTTAAAATCCAAACTTATTCTGAAATCCAAACCATTAAATTAGTAAATAAAAAAAAATATCAAAAATTTATATTTTTTCCCTGCCTGCAAGTCACATTTTTCTTAGCCTGTGTTTTTCGTTTGTTTTTGTTTTTTGTGTTCTAAAAAGTGGTCTATATTTAAAATAACACATATTCTGTTTCTGATTACAGTACGGTATTATTTTGTTGAGGGTACTATGTATACAAAAGTATTACAAATGATATAAAAATACCTTTGTTACATATATACATTGTATTATGACATGCAAATATTGCCTAAATGACAAATTTACCAACATCCAAACTATTCCGAAACCCATACTTTTTCTGGTCCCAAGCAGTTTAGATAGATAGATAGATAACTGTGTATAAAAAAAATAGATGCATCATATTTTTGACATGGAAAAATAGGTGCAACCTGTAAAGAAAGTTTTAGCATTTGTTGCAAAGCCAGTTTAAATGGACATTCTGCTCTAAAAAAAAATTCAATTTGTGTTCCCAATGATAATCCTTTTTACAAGGCAAAATCCAAAACGCGTAGACGATCCACCTCGGTTCAACAAATCTATCGGCACAGAGCGCTCTGTATTCTAAGGAGCAAGGAAAATCCAACCGTTATTGGTAGAACGTAACTATGTGACAGTGACTTCACGGAAGACAGAGAAACAACTGTTGCGAGGATGCTAAACAAGTGCATCTAACAGGCAAGTCCGCTCCAGCTCACACCGCAAAATATGTCTGTGAGGAGGCATAGCGGGTGAGTCCCTTGTGAACCTTCAACATAAGGACAGATTGAGGTGTAGGGATTGGCGAATGTTTCTAAACATTCAAAATTTTAAAACAAATTTTTATACGTTTGTTCGAATCAAATTTAGAATGTTTACATTATAGAATGGTTGCCTTTGTATTATATTCAATATTCAAATTCGATATCTATATTTCACATTTGATTTTGAAATGTAATATTCAAATTAGATTCAATATATCACATTTGATTTCAAATGTAATATTCAAATTCGATTCCAATATATAAAATTTTATTTTGTTATGTAATATTCAAATTTGATTTTAATTTTGAAATAGTATTTCTAAGCTACAATTTTCTTTTTCAGTGTAATATTTGAATTAGTTTTTGTAATTCAGTTATCTTATAAATATTAGAATTATTTAATATTTAAATTTAAATATTCAAATAAACTTATTCCCTCCCATATGTAAATGTTGTAGTTGTTAAAATTTCATTTGACAGGTTTAGTTTTGGAGAAAAGGGACGTACTGGTTTGGTGGTCGTGTTGAAATATTTTGATACTGATTTTTTTTCTATACACTACTACTATCTATCTATTTGCTCCTGTGGCATCTTTTATTTTTTATTTTTGTGTGGACACAACTGTGGAGAGTGGACTGCACACCATGCGAAGACACATTTTTTATCTTCATCTTCAACCAATTTGAGATATTTTTGGAGAGGTAATATGCGGTCTATTATTTTTTTATAGGCAAAAATTCAGGTAATGATAGTGATAGTACCTGCTTTTACTTTGTGCATTTATTAATTTGTTTATTCATCTTTATATTCATTGTAATTTTTTAAGTCTATTCTACATTTGTGTTTCTTAACCAGAAGTGGCCCTAACAGGCCATATTTTCATGATGTCTTAACTAGAGCACTGGAAAATAATCAGTACCTATGGTGAGAGCCAGGTTAGTTACCATGGTTACTGATTATTTTACCTGTGCTCCAGTTAAGACGTTCTGAAAATATTGCCTATTATCCTAGGTTTACTTGAGGACTGTGGTTTAGAAGTACTGATGTTAATAATCATAGAGATGTTGTACTTGTAATGTAGTGTGGGTTGTGTTTTACTGTGCTAGTCCTGCCTTGTATCTGGGTACTTTTGAATGGGCATTGGCAGCCAGTGATGCTGACTTACTAGAGTCTAATTTATATTTGTAGACTAGATTTTCTTTTAGATTTGTGAAGTATGATATGTTAAAAAGATGCATTTTGATACATTTCGAATATTCGATTTCAAACGAATGTTATATTCGATTTTCAGAGTCATATTTGAAATAATGCAATCCATTTTGATTTTGAATGTTCATAAAAAATCGAATATATACATTTGAATTTTGAATGTGTAAAGTGGGGCAAAAAAGTATTTAGTCAGCCACCAATTGTGCAAGTTCTCCCACTTAAAGGGACACTGAACCCAAATTTTTTCTTTTGTGATTCAGATAGAGCATGCAATTTTAAGCAACTTTCTAATTTACTCTTATTATCAATTTTTCTTCGTTCTCTTGCTATCTTTATTTAAAAAAATGAGGCAGCTAAGCTGTTTTATTGGTTCAAGCCTCTGGACAGCACTGTTTATTGATGGATGAATTTATCCACCAATCAGCAAGAACAACCCAGGTTGTTCACCAAAAATGGGCCGGCATCTAACCATACATTCTTGCATTTCAAATAAAGATACCAGGAGAATGAAGAAAATTTGATAATAGGAGTAAATTAAAAAGTTGCTTAAAATTTCATGCTCTATCTGAATCACAAAATAAAAAAATTTGGTTCAGTGTTCCTTTAAGAAGATGAGAGAGGCCTGTAATTTTCATCATAGGTATACCTCAACTATGAGAGACAAAATGTGGAAACAAATCCAGACAATCAAATTGTCTGATTTGGAAAGAATTTATTTGCATATTATGGTGGAAAATAAGTATTTGGTCACCTACAAACGAGCAAGATTTCTCACAGACCTGTATCTTCTTTTTTTTTTTTTTTTTTTTTTTGTTAAATAAATTTTTATTGATGTAATTGGTACAGAACCACAAAACAGAACAGTTACATATGACATATTAGGCAACAAATACAATCAAACGTTCAAAGGTAATAATGGCATTAAAAGAAAATCGTTTTACACAGCTCAATGTTCTAGCTCAAAGGTTGGTCATACGTCAGTTGTGTATTTGGATTTTATAGGTGTTGTGTACTGGTCTGTCATAGGGAAAAATTTAGCTTCTTTTTTAGCATTGTGGGTATCATATGGCCATGGAAGCCATACATATTGAACCTGGCAGTTAGGGGGAGTAAAATGCAAGACTTACATAGTACGCGTGCTTGAGAGCAAAACAGATAGGGATAGATACCTGCCTCTCTTAGGAGGGGGGAGAAGAGTGCTGGGGAGGGAGTAGGGGCATCAGAAGAGGGAGAAAAAGGAGGGGGGGGAGGGGAAGAGCAGTGAGGAGTACCTCCGGCCTGACATAGTGTGGCGCCTCTTCTTGGGAGGCAGATAAGACAGCCACTAGTGGGACATTAGAACTGATAAGGGAGGGAGCATCATGCTGTCGGCTTTAGATAGGTCTCCCATGGAACCCAGACTAGGGAAAAGACATCTGATTGATTCCTGGTCCGGAAGACATAGTCTTCCATTGTCTTTACGTATTGCAAGTAGTCAACAACTGCCTGCCATCTTGGAGGCTGTTGTTTCTTCCAATTCCTGGCGATTAGCATCTTGACTGATGTCAATAGATAGATTAAGAAATATCTTTTGTGCTTTGGCAGTTTTTTAACTCCCAGATGTAAGAGAGCTAGGCTCGGAGTGTCTGGGGTCGGGAGTTCCAAGGCCTTACAGACCTCACTGGCTTTCGACCAAAGTGGTCGGAGCTTGCTACATGACCACCACACATGGAGCGGAGTGCCTGTCTCTCCACACTCTCTCCAACATAATGGAGAATGCTCAGGATACAGGGTCTGAAGTTTGGTCGGGACCAGATGCCATCTGGTTATAATCTTGAAGTAGAGTTCATACATTGTAGCGCAATGCAGTGCAGATTTAGTCAGTTTTATTGCTTTAGTCCAGTCGAGCTCCGTAAAGGCGAGTCTCAATTCTGCTTCCCAGGATGCCATATGTCTGGTTTTCACCAGAGTGGGAGGCCCCAAGAGGGATCGGTAGTGTGCCGTAAGAGGTTTGCACAGTTGGAGGTTTGCCTTCCATCTCATCTCCCAGATAGTTGGAGCCCTGATTTTTTCAACCAGGAATCCCCAGGACTTCATCAAGGATCTCAGCCTCATAAAGTCAAATTTCAGGGTGTCAGGAATGTCAAATTTAGCGATCATATCTTGAGGCAAGAGGAGATTCTCACCCCGGTAGAAATCACTCAGAGAGGTGATCTCCAGGGCCTTCCAGGGGGCGAGCCGAATATTTGGGAGCCCCTGAAGGAGTGAGACAACAGGATGTATGGGTGAGGGATGTGGGGCTATCAATTGGTGGTGTCTGAGGCGGAACCAAACTGCTTGACAGTCTTTGATGAGATGATTGGAGATCGGTATCTGCGCAGCCAAGTGAGGCGGAACCCACAACAGATCCGAGAGGTCGACATAAGCGGGGAGTGATGCTTGTTCCAGCTCCCTCCATCTGGTAGGGGGCAGGGCAGGTCCCCACGCCGAGACGTGCGAGATCATAGCCGCTTAATGGTATAATTTAACATTGGGTAGCCCCAGCCCACCTCTGTCTACAGGGGCCTGAAGCGTGGCCGCGGCCACTCTCTGCCGCTTATTGTCCCAAACATAGGCATTGAATGCTGTTTGGAAGCCTCGTAGAATCCTTTCCGGGACTGAGATGGGGATACAGCGCATAAAATAGGTTAATTTGGGGAGGATCATCATCTTTAGAGCGGCAATTCTGCCCATCCAGGAGATTTCCTCATATTTTTTAGATTTCAGTCTCGCCTCGGTTTCCCGGAGGAGGACAGAGTAGTTCGCCTGCAACACCTTGTTCCTGTCATGAGACAGGAAGACCCCCAGATGTCTGATCCCATCTGTTGACCACCTGAACGAATAGTGTCGCTTGAGGTATCTTTGGTCCGATTGCTCGATGTGAATCATGTAGGCCTCTGTTTTGGTCACATTGACCTTGTAATTCGAAATGTCACTAAAAACGTCAATAACCTCAAAAAGGTAGGGAAGTGACTCCACTGGGTTGGTGAGGAAGAGAGTGAGATCATCGGCAAAAAGTGCCAATTTCTGTAGCGTGTCATGTATCTGAAGGCCCTGAACCCTAGGGTTTCCTCTAATGGCCTCCGCGAGAGGCTCCATAACCAATGCGAAAAGGAGCGGAGACAAGGGGCACCCCTGCCTGGTTCCATTTCTGATCTCAATTTTTGGAGAACAGAAACCCATACCTTTAATCACGGCCGTCGGGGAAGCATATAGGGCGGCTATAGCTGTACGGAACGACTCAGGAATCCCAAAGCGTTCTAAGGTGCAAAACATATAATCCCACCCCACCCTGTCAAACGCTTTTTCCGCGTCCATAGACAGGGTGAGGAGAGGTAGCCCCATATCAGCTGTTTCCGTGAATATGTTCAGTAGTCTACGAGTGTTATCTGTACCTTGCCTCCCTTGCACAAATCCCACCTGGTCCAAATGGACCAGGGAGGGCAGGTGCTTTCCGAGCCTAGTCGCGAGGACTTTAGCATAGATTTTCACGTCCACGTTAATAAGAGAGATGGGCCGATAGCTCTCGCAGAGCGTCAGGTCCTTCCCCTCCTTGGGTATAGTCAAGATAGTGGCTTCCAAGAATTCGGGGAGAAATGCTCCTTCCCTACCGACCTCATCGAAAAGACGAAGCAAAATAGGCGACAGTAGGTGGGCAAAGGTACGGTAGAAGAGGCCCGTGTATCCATCCGGACCTGGAGCCTTATGCGGCTTTAAGGTCAGAATGGCTGTTTTGACCTCTTCCAAAGTGATTGGGGCAGTTAAGTCTTCCGCCAAGTTGTCTCCCAGAGTAGGGAGGTCTAACCGTGCCAAAAACAGTTGGGCAGCCTTTCTGCGGGTTTCGACCCCGGAGGGGTCGTTGTTTAGGGTATATAGGGCAGTATAGTAGTCGGCAAACGCCTTCCCTATACTCTTTGGCGAGCGAACTACACCTGTCTTCGTAGAGATTGCGGGGATTCTAGCTTGAACCGCTCGATCTCTGAGTTTACGAGCCAGCAACCTATCGGCCTTATTGCCTTTGTAGTAATAGACCTGCCGGAGTCGAAGTAGGTTTGCCTGAACTCGTAATTGCTCTCTCCTGGCAATTTCATCTCTGATGGCACCGACTCGGACGCCCAAGGTGGGGTTGGGGGTATGTTTGTTAGTCAATTCAGATTGTCTCAGTTCCGCATATAGTTTAGCTAGGGAAGCTTTATTTTTAGTTTTTTGTAGTGCACTTTTTTTAATAAAATGACCTCTGAGGTAGGCTTTAAGTGTAGCCCACAGGGTTCCCTGGCTCGTGTCGCCCGTATCATTGTGTCTCAGAAAGTCTGAGATTGTCTCCACTAGTTGTGGGATTTCCCCCTCAGCCTGTATCTTCTTTTTTAAGAGGCTCCTCTGTCCTCCACTCATTTACCTGTATTAATGGCACCTGTTTGAACTTGTTATTAGTATAAAAGACACCTGTCCACAACCTCAAACAGTCGCACTCCAAACTTCACTATGGTGAAGACCAAAGAGCTATCGAAGGACACCAGAAACAAAATTGTAGACCTGCACCAGGCTGGGAAGACTGAATCTGCAATAGGCAAGCAGCTTGGTGTGAAGAAATCAACTGTGGGAGCAATAATTAGAAAATGGAAGACATACAAGACCACTGATAATCTCCCTCGATCTGGGGCTCCACGCAAGATCTCACCCCGTGGGGTCAAAATGATCACAAGAACGGTGAGCAAACATCCCAGAACCACACGGGGGGACCTAGTGAATGACCTGCAGAGAGCTGGGACCAACGTAACAAAGGCTACCATCAGTAACACACTATGCCGCCAGGGACTCAGATCCTGCAGTGCCAGATGTGTCCCCATGCTTTAGCCAGTACATGTCCGGGCCCGTCTGAAGTATGCTAGAGAGCATTTGGGTGATCCAGAAGCGGATTGGGAGAATGTCATATGGTCAGATGAAACCAAAGTAGAACTGTTTCTCCTGTTAAGTGTAGTCAGTCCACGGGTCATCCATTACTTATGGGATTATATCTCCTCCCTAACAGGAAGTGCAAGAGGATCACCCAAGCAGAGCTGCTATATAGCTCCTCCCCTCTACGTCATACCCAGTCATTCTCTTGCACCTAACTAATAGATAGGACGTGTGAGAGGACTGTGGTTGTTAAACTTAGTTTTTATTTCTTCAATCAAAAGTTTGTTATTTTAAACAGCACCGGAGTGTGTTGTTCTTTCTCAGGCAGCATTAGAAGAAGAATCTACCTGAGTTTGTGTATGATCTTAGCGGTCGTAACTAAGATCCATTTGCTGTTCTCGGCCATTCTGAGGAGTGAGGTAACTTCAGAACAGGGGACAGCGGGCAGGGTTCACCTGCAAGGAGGTATGTTGCAGTATATTATTTTCTAAGGAATGGAATTGACTGAGAAAATACTGCTGATACCGATGTAATGTAAGTGCAGCCTTAAATCCAGTAGTAGTGACTGGTATCAGGCTGATATGTATGTATGTTTACACTGAGGTATTTCTAGGGAATGGAACTTCACTAAGAAAATACTGTATACATTTATATTTGAGCCTCCACTGCAGTGAAAGCGACTAGCAGCAGGCTTATTAATAACATTTCATAATTTTATATTTAAAACGTTTACTGGCATGTTAATCGTTTTTCTCTGAGGTACTTGGTGATAAAACTTTATGGGCATTATTTTTCCACATGGCTGTCGTTTGTTTATGAATAAAATCAGTTTACTGAGCTTCCCCACTGTTGTATTATGAGTGGGAGGGGCCTATTTTGGCGCTTTATTGCGCAGTAAAAATTCAGTCACAGTCTTCCTATTTCTTCCTCCATGATCCAGGACGTCTCTACAGAGCCCAGGGGTCTCCAAAACTAGTTTTGAGGGAGGTAATCACTCACAGCAGACCTGTGAGACTGTGTTTTGACTGTGATAAAAACGCTTATATTAAATTGTTATCCGTTTTTGGGTACTAAGGGGTTAATCATCCATTTGCTGGTGGGTGCAATCCTTTGCTAACTTAATGCATCTACTGTGAAAATTTGGTTGCTATAACTAATTTGGTTCATTGTTATTTCAACTGTGACAGTTTTTTGTGCTTCTTAAAGGCACAGTAACGTTTTTTATATTGCTTGTAAATTTATTTGAAAAGTATTTTCCAAGCTTGCTAGTCTAATTGCTAGTTTGTTTAAACATGTCTGACACAGAGGAATCTCTTTGTGCAATATGTTTAAAGGCCAATGTGGAGCCCAATAGAAATTTGTGTACTAATTGCATTGATGCTACTTTAAATAAAAGCCAATCTGTACATGTAAAGAAAATTTCACCAGACAACGAGGGGGAAGTTATGCCGACTAACTCTCCTCACGTGTCAGTACCTTCGTCTCCCGCTCAGGAGGTGCATGATATTGTGGCGCCAAGTACATCAGGGCGGCCCTTACAAATCACTTTGCAAGACATGGCTAATGTTATGACTGAAGTATTATCTAAATTGCCAGAATTTAGGGGTAAACGCGACCACTCTGGGGTGAGAACAGAGTGCGCTGATAATAATAGAGCCATGTCTGATACTGCGTCACAATTTGCAGAACATGAGGACGGAGAGCTTCATTCTGTGGGTGACGGATCTGATCCAAGTAAACTGGACTCAGACATTTCAAATTTTAAATTTAAGCTTGAGAACCTCCGTGTTTTACTAGGGGAGGTTTTAGCGGCTCTGAATGATTGTAACACGGTTGCAATTCCAGAGAAATTATGTAGGCTGGATAGATACTATGCGGTACCGGTGTGTACTGATGTATTTCCTATACCTAAGAGGCTTACAGAAATTATTAACAAGGAGTGGGATAGACCCGGTGTGCCTTTTTCACCCCCTCCTATATTTAGAAAAATGTTTCCAATAGACGCCACCACACGGGACTTATGGCAGACGGTCCCTAAGGTGGAGGGAGCAGTTTCTACTCTGGCTAAGCGCACCACTATCCCGGTGGAGGATAGCTGTGCTTTTTCAGATCCAATTTATAAAAAGTTAGAGGGTTACCTTAAGAAAATGTTTGTTCAACAAGGTTTTATATTACAACCCCTTGCATGCATTGCGCCTGTCACGGCTGCGGCGGCATTCTGGTTTGAGTCTCTGGAAGAGACCATTAGCTCAGCTCCATTGGATGAGATTATAGACAAGCTTAGAGTCCTTAAGCTAGCTAATTCATTTATTTCTGATGCCGTAGTACACTTAACTAAGCTTACGGCTAAGAACTCCGGATTCGCCATTCAAGCGCGCAGAGCGCTGTGGCTTAAATCCTGGTCAGCCGATGTGACTTCTAAATCTAAATTGCTTAACATACCTTTCAAAGGGCAAACATTATTCGGGCCCGGTTTGAAAGAAATTATCGCTGACATTACTGGAGGTAAGGGCCATGCCCTGCCTCAAGACAGAGCCAAACCAAGGGCTAAACAGTCTAATTTTCGTGCCTTTCGTAACTTCAAGGCAGGAGCAGCATCAACTTCCTCCGCTCCAAAACAGGAAGGAACTGTTGCTCGCTACAGACAGGGCTGGAAACCTAACCAGTCCTGGAACAAGGGCAAGCAGGCCAGAAAGCCTGCTGCCGCCCCTAAGACAGCATGAAGTGAGGGCCCCCGATCCGGAAACGGATCTATTGGGGGGCAGACTTTCTCTCTTCGCCCAGGCTTGGGCAAGAGATGTCCAGGATCCCTGGGCGTTAGAGATCATATCTCAGGGATATCTTCTGGACTTCAAAGCTTCTCCTCCAAAAGGGAGATTTCATCTTTCAAGGTTGTCAGCAAACCAGATAAAGAAAGAGGCGTTTCTACGCTGTGTACAAGACCTTTTAATAATGGGAGTGATCCACCCAGTTCCGCGGTCGGAACAGGGACAAGGGTTTTACTCAAATCTGTTTGTGGTTCCCAAAAAAGAGGGAACCTTCAGACCAATCTTGGACTTAAAGATCCTAAACAAATTCCTAAGAGTTCCATCGTTCAAAATGGAAACTATTCGGACAATCTTACCTATGATCCAAAAGGGTCAGTACATGACCACAGTGGATTTAAAGGATGCCTACCTTCACATACCGATTCACAAAGATCATTATCGGTACCTAAGGTTTGCCTTCCTAGACAGGCATTACCAGTTTGTAGCTCTTCCCTTCGGGTTAGCTACGGCTCCAAGAATCTTTACAAAGGTTCTGGGCTCTCTTCTGGCGGTACTAAGACCGCGAGGAATATCGGTAGCTCCGTACCTAGACGACATTCTGATACAAGCGTCAAGTTTCCAAACTGCCAAGTCTCATACAGAGTTAGTTGTGGCATTTCTAAGGTCGCATGGGTGGAAGGTGAACGTAGAAAAGAGTTCTCTATTGCCACTCACAAGAGTTCCCTTCTTGGGGACTCTTATAGATTCTGTAGAAATGAAAATTTACCTGACAGAGGACAGGTTAACAAAACTTCTAAATGCTTGCCGTGTCCTTCATTCCATTCAACACCCATCAGTGGCTCAATGCATGGAGGTAATCGGCTTAATGGTAGCGGCAATGGACATAGTTCCTTTTGCACGCCTGCATCTCAGACCACTGCAATTGTGCATGCTAAGTCAGTGGAATGGGGATTACTCAGATTTGTCCCCTATGCTGAATCTGGATCAAGAGACCAGAGATTCTCTTCTATGGTGGCTTTCTCGGCCACATCTGTCCAGGGGGATGCCCTTCAGCAGGCCAGATTGGACGATTGTAACAACAGACGCCAGCCTGCTAGGTTGGGGCGCTGTTTGGAATTCCCTGAAGGCTCAGGGATCATGGACTCAGGAGGAGAAACTCCTTCCAATAAACATTCTGGAATTAAGAGCGGTTTTCAATGCTCTTCTGGCTTGGCCTCAGTTAGCAACTCTGAGGTTCATCAGGTTCCAGTCGGACAACATCACGACTGTGGCTTACATCAACCATCAGGGAGGGACAAGGAGTTCCCTAGCGATGATGGAAGTCTCAAAGATAATTCGCTGGGCAGAGTCTCACTCTTGCCAACTGTCAGCGATCCACATCCCAGGCGTGGAGAACTGGGAGGCGGATTTCCTAAGTCGCCAGACTTTTCATCCGGGGGAGTGGGAACTTCATCCGGAGGTATTTGCCCAACTGCTTCGGCGTTGGGGCAAACCAGATCTGGATCTCATGGCGTCTCGCCAGAACGCCAAGCTTCCTTGTTACGGATCCAGGTCCAGGGACCCGGGAGCGGTACTGATAGATGCTCTGACAGCACCTTGGGTCTTCAACATGGCTTATGTGTTTCCACCCTTCCCGATGCTTCCTCGATTGATTGCCAGGATCAAACAGGAGAGAGCATCAGTGATTCTAATAGCGCCTGCGTGGCCACGCAGGACCTGGTATGCAGATCTAGTGGACATGTCGTCCTGTCAACCAAATCTAATTTCTCTGAGGCTGACTGCATGGAGATTGAACGCTTGATTCTATCAAAGCGTGGATTCTCGGAGTCAGTGATTGATACCTTAATACAGGCTAGGAAACCTGTTACCAGGAAAATTTACCATAAAATATGGCGTAAATACTTGCATTGGTGCGAATCCAAGAGTTACTCATGGAGTAAGGTTAGGATTCCTAGGATATTGTCTTTTCTACAAGAAGGTTTAGAAAAGGGTTTATCTGCTAGTTCGTTAAAGGGACAGATCTCAGCTCTGTCCATCCTTTTACACAAGCGTCTGTCAGAAGTTCCAGACGTTCAGGCTTTTTGTCAGGCTTTGGCCAGGATTAAGCCTGTGTTTAAAACTGTTGCTCCGCCGTGGAGCTTAAACTTAGTTCTTAACGTTTTACAGGGTGTTCCGTTTGAACCTCTTCATTCCATTGATATCAAGCTGTTATCTTGGAAAGTTCTGTTTTTGATGGCTATTTCCTCGGCTCGAAGAGTCTCTGAGTTATCTGCCTTACATTGTGATTCTCCTTATCTGATTTTTCATTCAGACAAGGTAGTTCTGCGTACTAAACCTGGGTTCTTACCTAAGGTAGTCACTAACAGGAATATCAATCAAGAGATTGTTGTTCCATCATTGTGCCCTAATCCTTCTTCAAAGAAGGAACGACTTCTGCACAATCTGGACGTCGTCTGTGCCCTGAAATTTTATTTGCAGGCAACTAAAGATTTTCGCCAAACTTCTTCCCTGTTTGTCGTTTATTCTGGACAGAGGAGAGGTCAAAAAGCTTTGGCTACCTCTCTCTCTTTCTGGCTTCGTAGCATAATACGTTTAGCCTATGAGACTGCTGGACAGCAGCCTCCTGAAAGAATTACAGCTCATTCTACTAGAGCTGTGGCTTCCACTTGGGCCTTTAAAAATGAGGCCTCTGTTGAACAGATTTGCAAGGCTGCAACTTGGTCTTCACTTCACACCTTTTCGAAATTTTACAAATTTGACACTTTTGCTTCTTCGGAGGCTGTTTTTGGGAGAAAGGTTATTCAGGCAGTGGTTCCTTCCCTGTAAAGATCCTGCCTGTCCCTCCCGTCATCCGTGTACGTTTAGCTTTGGTATTGGTATCCCATAAGTAATGGATGACCCGTGGACTGACTACACTTAACAGGAGAAAACATAATTTATGCTTACCTGATAAATTCCTTTCTCCTGTAGTGTAGTCCGTCCACGGCCCGCCCTGTTTTTACGGCAGGTCTAAATTTTAAATTAAACTCCAGTCACCACTGCACCCTATAGTTTCTCCTTTCTCGTTTGGTTTCGGTCGAATGACTGGGTATGACGTAGAGGGGAGGAGCTATATAGCAGCTCTGCTTGGGTGATCCTCTTGCACTTCCTGTTAGGGAGGAGATATAATCCCATAAGTAATGGATGACCCGTGGACTGACTACACTACAGGAGAAAGGAATTTATCAGGTAAGCATAAATTATGTTTTTGTAGAAACACAACTCGTTGTGTTTGGAGGAGAGAGAATGCTGAGTTGCAACCAAAGAACACCATACCTACTGTGAAGCACGGGGGTTGCAACATCATGCTTTGGGGCTGTTTCTCTGCAAAGGGAACAGGACAACTGATCCGTGTACATGAAAGAATGAATGGGGCCATGTATCGTGAGATTTTGAGTGCAAACCTCCTTCCATCAGCAAGGGCATTGAAGATGAAACGTGGATGGGTCTTTCAGCATGGCAATGATTCCAAACACACCGCCCGGGCAATGAAGGAGTGGTTTCGTAAGAAGCATTTCAAGGTCCTGGAGTGGCCTAGTCAGTCTCCAGATCTCAACCCCATAGAAAACCTTTGGAGGGAGTTGAAAGTCTGTGTTGCCCAGCGACAGCCCCAAAACATCACTGCTCTAGAGGAGATCTGCATGCAGGAATGGGCCAACATACCAGCAACAGTGTGTGACAACCTTGTAAAGACTTACAGAAAACGTTTGACCTCTGTCATTGCCAACAAAGGATATATAACAAAGTATTGAGATGAACTTTTGATATTGACTAAATACTTATTTTCCACCATAATTTGCAAATAAATTCTTTCCAAATCAGACAATGTTATTGTCTGGATTTGTTTCCACATTTTGTCTCTCATAGTTGAGGTATATCTATGATGAAAATTACAGGCCTCTCTCATCTTCTTAAGTGGGAGAACTTGCACAATTGGTGGCTGACTAAATACTTTTTTGCCCCACTGTATATTCAATCTTTTATGTACATTTGAAATTGAAAGTGACATTTGAAAACTGTAAATAACATTTGAAAATAGAATTTTTAAGAATATTTGTTCTTATCAACATTTGAATTTGTAATTTGAATTTCGGTAATAACATTCGTTCTAACATTCAAATTCAAAAATTTACACATTCACCCATCCCTATGAGGGAGAAGTTTGACTGGGAACTTCTTTATACACATAAGATACCCTGCACCGCATAGCGGGAACATCTATGGGGGTTAACGAGTTCCGGAATCATCATAAGGATATACAGCACTTAGAGCTTTGACTTCACCCGGGCATTGCTAGTGTCTTTAGTTGTCTCAATCGCACCATTCTTCCAGATTTATTCATAAATCTAGTCTTCGACTAGGATTTTATAGATACATTTTAGATAAATTTTTTATTCATTGTTATGTAACTTTGGTGGGTTACATAACCCCACCGATGGATATCAATTGTATTTCAATTATTTGACTGAATGTGTTTTTTTTTTTTTTTAGTAATCACATTTAATATATTGTTCATAGTGTGTGTGTTTTAGTTTTTTTAGCGCATTTGATTTTACTTTTGAATCCTTTTTACTTGCTGTAGTGTTAAATTGTTACCAAGTAGATCCATTACATTTATTTTGTCATTTGAAATAACTGCTTTTCCCGGCAGAAGAAATGAACCACCCATTGTTTGGTGTGAGAGAGGGAGCCCAGCACAGTTGGAGGGGTGTTTCTGCAGTAGTTTGGAATTGCAATGAGCTCATAAACTGTTTTTAGAAAATGGGACATGAAACCTAAATGTTTTCTTTAATGTTGAAGACCGAGCATACATTTGTAAACAACTTTTCAATTTACTTAAAGGGACAGTCTACACCAGAATTTTTTTTTTGTTTAAAAAGATAGATAATCCCTTTATTACCTATTCCCTAGTTTTGTATAACCAACACAGTTATATTAATACACTTTTTACCTCTGTCATTACCTTGTATCTAAGCCTCTGCAAACTGCCTACTTATTTCAGTTCTTTTGTCAGACATCCATTTTAGCAAATCAGAGCTGGCTCCCTGGAACTCCACGTGGGTGAGCACAGTGTTATCTATACGAAGCACATGAACTAACACCCTCTAGTGGTGAAAAACTGTCAAAATTCCCTGAGAGAAGAGGCGGCCTTCAAGGGATTAGAAATTATCATATGAACCTCCTAGGTTTAACTTTTAACTAAGAATACCAAGATAACACAACAAAATTTGTGATAAAAGTAAATTGGAAAATTGTTTAAAATTACATTCTCTATCTAAATCATGAAAGTTTATTTTGGACTAGACTGTCCCTTTAAATTATCATGTTTGCTTCATTCACTTGGTATTTTTTATTGAAGGAGCAGCAATGCACTTCTGGGAGTTAGCTGAACTCATTGGTAAACCAATGAAGAGAGGCATATATGTGTAGCCAATAATCAGCAGCTAGCTCACAGCGCCTTACCCTACCTAGGTATACTTTTCAACAAAGGATGCCAAGTGAACTAAAGAAATTAGAGAATAGAAGTAAACCGGAAAGTTATTTAAAATTGCATGCTCTATCTGAAACATGAAAGAAGGGTTTTATGTCCCTTTAAGTTGTGCATTAGGGTTTCACAAAGTCCATAACCTATCCATTCTTTACAGACAATTTATACAGGAGGCAGTTAATTTTATAGCAAGCATACACAGCTTGTTGCACAGCATATTTCTATTTCAAAGGATTATAGGTGCAAGAATGCTTTGATCGGGGCTCTGCTTGTCAAGGTTGCACATTTTGAAGTTGTGCTAAAACAAAGCATAATACATACATACAAATTATTTTTGAATGGTTAGGGGAAGTGCTAACAGTAACATGCTAAAAGTTGTCTGCACTTTCTTTGATGTCAGTAGCTCAGTTACCTTTATTTTGAATTACACTGACATTGCATCAGAACTACGGCTTGGTTTCTGGGTTTATATGGCTTTTACTCCGTCTGCTCCCTCACAACACTCTCTCAGCAGGACAATGTGAGCGCATCCCACCTTAGCAAATAGCGCTCTAATCATAGTCTTATCTACTGATGTAACAGGCTACAGTAAAATAGATCGGAGGAAAAACTCACTTAAAGGGACAAGATTAAAGAGAAGCATTTGTAGGTTTTAAAGAGTGTACTGTTATAGTTTTCAGTGCGTTCTCCATTCACTAAGACTGACAGCACAGGATATTATGCACAGATCTAAACATAGATGCACTTCGATATAAAAATCTAAAATACGTTCTGTACCCTCCCTCAACATATTTTGGATTGTTGTATTGAACCAAGTTCAAAATGCATTAGTGCTGAACCACAGAACAAAATGTATCTTCTTCTTCTGTACCTGCATCTTCTATAAACCGAGTGCATAGCCAGTCACTGTCAGTCATAAAGTGACTTGTTGAAGAAGCAGCTTCAGCCAAGGGAGACCACATCTGTTGTGCATTTGACAAGACAGTGTCACCATTGACTAACACAATTTTGTTTGTGATATTTAGGGTGAGGGGGGTGTATATGTGTTTTGGGAGACACTGGAGAGCGTTGATGGTCTTTGCCCTGTCTCAAGGCCCTTTCTACTTCTGAACATGCTGCTACAGGGCCGACTGACGCTCCCAGAGAGAGGCATGCAGCTGAGGCACTGAGAAGGGGGGAACTTCACTTCTGTGTGATTTGATGGAATTTGGGGGGAGGGAGTGGGTGGCAGAGAAAATTGGGGAGGGCTGGTGTGCAGAGAGGCAGCTTTAGGGCAGTGACTCCTCTTGAACATACACAAAATTCATTGCAGCCGTTGTTTTTGGTCATGCAAAGAAATCGGCATGCTTTTGTTTGCCATTCTGGCAGCATATAGGTTAATAGCTACAGATCTGTTTATTAAAGAATTGTGTGTCATCTTCAGGGAGGCCAATAACAAGCTGGGCTAAAATGAATAACATCCATCTTTCACTGTGCATCAAAGTAGTAATTTGTGGTAGAAAACATTGTGGGGAAAAAGTGTTGGTTTATAGATGTATTGTAGACTACACAGAAAGCCATTGCTACATACTTATCTAACAGATAAACAGTTATGCTAGTTGCTAGAATATAAGATCTTGTTTTAATGTCACCGAAAAAAAGAGATTTATTGGTTCATCTTTTTCCTAATGAAAATTAGAATCTTATAGGGATATGAAATCTAAAGTTTTTCTTTCATGATTTAGATAGAGCATGTGGTTTTAAACTTCTAATTTACTTCTATTATCAAATTTTCTTCATTGTTCACTTGGTATCTTTTTTTGAAAAGCAGGGACATTTATTTAGGAGCCTTCCCATTTCTGGAGCACTAAATGGCAGCAGATTTGCAAGAACACTAGATGGCAGCACTATTCCCTGCCATATAGTTTTCCAAACACTTACCTAGGTATCTTTCTAACACCGAATATCATGAGAACAAAGCAAATTTGATAATAGAAGTGAATTGGAAAATTTGGACTCTTCTCTTTCCCCCATACATTATATGTGGACATAACTAAAAATCTGATGGCACCACCTACCCACGAGCTCTTAATTTATGCCTTTGAGTGCTAAGCACTTTCCCACCTGGGTGCTAAGCACATTTGAGGTTTTTTCTCTTGTTAAGTGTAGTCAGTCCACGGGTCATCCATTACTTATGGGATTATATCTCTTCCCCAACAGGAAGTTGCAAGAGGATCACCCAAGCAGAGCTGCTATATAGCTCCTCCCCTCACATGTCATATCCAGTCATTCTCTTGCAAGCTAACTAAAGATAGGTCGTTGTGAGAGGTCTGTGGTGTTTTTAAACTTAGTTTATTTCTTCAATCAAAAGTTTGTTATTTTAAATGGCACCGGAGTGTGCTGTTTGTTTCTCAGGCAGCATTAGAAGAAGAATCTGCCTGCGTTTTCTATGATCTTAGCAGACGTAACTAAGATCCACTGGCTGTTCTCGCACATTCTGAGGAGTGAGGTAACAGAAAAGGGGAATAGCATGCAGGGCCCCCCTGCAAACGAAGTATGTGCAGTAAATTATTTTTCTAAGCAATGGAATTGACTGAGAAATTACTGCTGATACCAATGTAATGTAAGTTCAGCCTTAAATGCAGTGGTAGCGACTGGTATTAGGCTGAGGAGTGTGTGTACACTGAAGTATTTTTCTAGGGAATGGAATTTGACTCAGAAAATACTGTTAATACTGAAGTAATGTGTGAGCCTTAACTGCAGTAAAAGCGACTGGTAGCAGGCTTATTAATAAAACTTCATAACTTTTAAAATGTATGTTCAAAACGTTTACTGGCATGTTAATCGTTTTTTGTGAGGTACTTGGTGATAAAACTTATTGGGGCATGATTTTTTACCACATGGCTAACTTTTGTTTCTGCATAGAAACAGTTAACTGAGCTTCCCCACTGTTGTAATATGAGTGGGAGGGGCCTATTTTAGCGCTTTTTTGCGCAGTAAAAATTCAGTCACAATCTTCCTACTTCATCCTCCATGATCCAGGACGTCTCTAGAGAGCTCAGGGGTCTTCAAAATTCATTTTGAGGGAGGTAATCAGTCACAGCAGACCTGTGATAGTGTGTTTGACTGTGATAAAAACGTTAATTATTAAATTGTTATCCGTTTTTGGGTATTAAGGGGTTAATCATCCATTTGCTGGTGGGTGCAATCCTTTGCTAACTTAATACATTTACTGTGAAAATTTGGTTGCTATAACTAATTTGGTTCATTGTTATTTCAACTGTGACAGCTTTTTGTGCTTCTTAAAGGCACAGTAGCGTTTTTTATATTGCTTGTAAATTTATTTGAAAAGTATTTTCCAAGCTTGCTAGTCTCATTGCTAGTCTGTTTAAACATGTCTGACACAGATGAATCTGTTTGTTCACTATGTATGAAGGCCAATGTGGAGCCCCATAGAAGGTTGTGTACTAAATGCATTGATGTAACTTTAAATAAAAGTCAGTCTTTACATGCAAAGAAATTATCACCAGACAACGAGGGGGAAGTTATGCCGACTAACTCTCCTCACGTGACAGTACCTTCGCCTCCCGCTCAGGAGGTGCGTGATTTTGTGGCGCCAAGTACATCAGGGAGGCCCTTACAAATCACTTTGCAAGACATGGCTACTGTTATGACAGAAGTATTATCTAAATTGCCAGAATTAAGAGGCAAGCGTGATAGCTCTGGGTTAAGGACAGAGCGCGCTGATGATGTGAGAGCCATGTCCGATACTGCGTCACAATTTGCAGAACATGAAGACGGAGAGCTTCATTCTGTGGGTGACGGATCTGATCCAGGGAGACTGGATTCAGAGATTTCTAATTTTAAATTTAATCTTGAGAACCTCCGCATATTGCTAGGGGAGGTATTAGCGGCTCTGAATGATTGTAACACGGTTGCAATTCCAGAAAAATTATGTAGTTTGGATAAATACTATGCGGTACCGGTGTGTACTGACGTGTTTCCTATACCTAAAAGGCTTTCAGAGATTATTAGCAAGGAGTGGGATAGACCCGTGTGCCTTTTTCCCCTCCTCCCATATTTAGGAAAATGTTTCCTATAGACCCCACCACACGAGACTTATGGCAGACGGTCCCTAAGGTGGTGGGAGCGGTTTCTACTTTAGCTAAGCGTACCACTATCCCGGTGGAGGATAGTTGTGCCTTTTCAGATCCAATGGATAAAAAATTAGAAGGTTACCTTAAGAAAATGTTTGTTCAACAAGGTTTTATCTTACAGCCCCTTGCATGCATTGCGCCTGTCACTGCTGCTGCGGCATTCTGGTTTGAGGCCCTGGAAGAGGCTATTCGCACAGCTCCATTGGATGAAATTATGAACAAGCTTAAAGCACTTAAGCTAGCTAATGCATTTGTTTCTGATGCCGTCGTACATTTAACCAAACTTACGGCTAAGAACTCCGGATTCGCCATCCAAGCGCGCAGAGCGATATGGCTTAAATCCTGGTCAGCTGACGTGACTTCTAAATCTAAGTTGCTTAATATTCCTTTCAAAGGGCAGACCTTATTCGGGCCCGGCTTGAAAGAAATTATCGCTGACATTACGGGAGGTAAGGGCCATGCTCTACCTCAGGACAGGGCAAAATCAAAGGCAAACAGTCTAATTTTCGTGCCTTTCGTAACCTCAAGGCAGGAGCAGCATCAACTTCCTCCGCTCCAAAACAGGAAGGAGCTGTTGCTCGTTACAGACAGGGCTGAAAAACTAACCAGTCCTGGAACAAGGGCAATAAGGCCAGAAAAGCTGCTGCTGCCCCTAAGACAGCATGAAGAGAGGGCCCCCTATCCGGAAACGGATCTAGTGGGGGGCAGACTTTCTCTCTTCGCCCAGGCTTGGGCAAGAGATGTCCAGGATCCCTGGACATTGGAGATCATATCTCAGGGATATCTTCTGGACTTCAAAGCTTCTCCTCCACAAGGGAGATTTCATCTTTCAAGGTTATCAGCAAACCGAATAAAGAAAGAGCCGTTTCTACGCTGTGTACAAGACCTCTTACTAATGGGGGTGATCCACCCAGTTCCGCGGACGGAACACGGGCAGATATTCTATTCAAATCTGTTTGTGGTTCCCAAGAAAGAGGGAACCTTCAGACCAATCTTGGACTTAAAGATCCTAAACAAATTCCTAAGAGTTCCATCATTCAAAATGGAAACTATTCGAACCATCCTACCCATGATCCAAGAGGGTCAGTACATGACCACTGTGGACTTAAAGGATGCCTACCTTCACATACCGATTCACAAGGATCATTATCGGTACCTAAGATTTGCCTTCCTAGACAGGCATTACCAGTTTGTAGCTCTTCCCTTCGGGTTAGCTACGGCTCCAAGAATCTTTACAAAGGTTCTGGGCTCACTTCTGGCGGTACTAAGACCGCGAGGCATAGCGGTGGCTCCGTACCTAGACGACATTCTGATACAAGCGTCAAGTTTTCAAACTGCCAAGTCTCATACAGAGATAGTTCTGGCATTTCTGAGGTCGCATGGGTGGAAGGTGAACGTGGAAAAGAGTTCTCTATTACCACTCACAAGGGTTCCCTTCCTAGGGACTCTTATAGATTCTGTAGAGATGAAAATTTACCTGACGGAGGCCAGGTTATCAAAACTTCTAAATGCTTGCCGTGCCCTTCATTCCATTCCACACCCGTCAGTAGCTCAGTGCATGGAAGTAATCGACTTAATGGTAGCGGCAATGGACATAGTACCATTTGCGCGACTGCATCTCAGACTGCTGCAATTGTGCATGCTAAGTCAGTGGAATGGGGATTATTCAGATTTGTCCCCTCTACTAAATCTGGACCAAGAGACCAGAGATTCTCTTCTATGGTGGCTTTCTCGGCCCCACCTGTCCAAGGGGATGACCTTTCGCAGGCCAGATTGGACGATTGTAACAACAGACGCCAGCCTTCTAGGTTGGGGCGCAGTCTGGAATTCCCTGAAGGCTCAGGGATCATGGACTCGGGAGGAGAAACTCCTCCCAAAAAATATTCTGGAGTTAAGAGCAATATTCAATGCTCTTCTAGCTTGGCCTCAGTTAGCAACTCTGAGGTTCATCAGATTTCAGTCGGACAACATCACGACTGTGGCTTACATCAATCATCAAGGGGGAACCAGGAGTTCCCTAGCGATGTTGGAAGTCTCAAAGATAATTCACTGGGCAGAGTCTCACTCTTGCCACCTGTCAGCAATCTACATCCCAGGCGTGGAGAACTGGGAGGCGGATTTTCTAAGTCGCCAGACTTTTCATCCGGGGGAGTGGGAACTTCATCCGGAGGTCTTCGCTCAACTGATTCATAGTTGGGGCAAACCAGATCTGGATCTCATGGCGTCTCGCCAGAACGCCAAGCTTCCTCATTACGGATCCAGGTCCAGGGACCCGGGAGCGGCGCTGATAGATGCTCTAGCAGCCCCTTGGGTTTTCAAGATGGCTTATGTGTTTCCACCGTTTCCGCTGCTGCCTCGACTGATTGCCAAGATCAAGCAGGAGAGAGCATCAGTGATTCTGATAGCGCCTGCGTGGCCACGCAGGACCTGGTATGCAGACCTAGTGGACATGTCGTCCTGTCCACCATGGTCTCTGCCTCTGAGGCAGGACCTTCTAATTCAGGGTCCTTTCAACCATCCAAATCTAATTTCTCTGAGGCTGACTGCATGGAGATTGAACGCTTGATTCTATCAAAGCGTGGCTTCTCGGAGTCGGTTATTGATACCTTAATACAGGCTAGGAAACCTGTTACCAGAAGAATTTACCATAAGATATGGCATAAATATTTGTATTGGTGCGAATCCAAGAGTTACTTATGGAGTAAGGTTAGGATTCCTAGGATATTGTCTTTTCTACAAGAGGGTTTAGAAAAGGGCTTATCCGCTAGTTCGTTAAAAGGACAGATTTCTGCTCTGTCTATTCTTCTACACAAGCGTCTGGCAGAAATTCCAGACGTTCAGGCTTTGACTAGGATTAAGCCTGTGTTTAAGACTGTTGCTCCGCCGTGGAGCTTAAACTTAGTTCTTAACGTCCTGGCAAGGCGTTCCATTTGAACCCCTTCATTCCATTGATATTAAGCTGTTATCTTGGAAAGTTCTGTTTTTGATGGCTATTTCCTCGGCTCGAAGAGTCTCTGAGTTATCTGCCTTACATTGTGATTCTCCTTATCTGATTTTTCATTCAGACAAGGTAGTTCTGCGTACTAAACCTGGGTTTTTACCTAAGGTAGTTTCTAACAGGAATATCAATCAAGAGATTGTTGTTCCATCATTGTGTCCTAACCCTTCTTCAAAGAAGGAACGACTTTTTGCATAATCTGGACGTAGTCCGTGCCCTGAAGTTCTATTTGCAGGCAACTAAAGATTTTCGTCAAACTTCTTCCCTGTTTGTCGTTTACTCTGGACAGAGGAGAGGTCAAAAGGCTTCGGCTACCTCTCTCTCTTTTTGGCTTCGTAGCATAATACGTTTAGCCTATGAGACTGCTGGACAGCAGCCTCCTGAAAGAATTACAGCTCATTCTACTAGAGCTGTGGCTTCTGTTGAACAGATTTGCAAGGCTGGGACTTGGTCTTCACTTAACACTTTTTCAAAGTTTTACAAATTTGACACTTTTGCTTCTTCGGAGGCTATTTTTGGGAGAAAGGTACTTCAGGCAGTGGTTCCCTCCGTTTAAAGTTCCTGCCTTGTCCCTCCCTTCATCCGTGTACTTTAGCTTTGGTATTAGTATCCCATAAGTAATGGATGACCCGTGGACTGACTACACTTAACAAGAGAAAACATAATTTATGCTTACCTGATAAATTTATTTCTCTTGTAGTGTAGTCAGTCCACAGCCCGCCCTGTCTTTTAAGGCAGATCTAAATTTTAATTAAACTCCAGTCACCACTGCACCCTATGGTTTCTCCTTTCTCGTCTTGTTTCGGTCGAATGACTGGATATGACATGTGAGGGGAGGAGCTATATAGCAGCTCTGCTTGGGTGATCCTCTTGCAACTTCCTGTTGGGGAAGAGATATAATCCCATAAGTAATGGATGACCCGTGGACTGACTACACTACAAGAGAAATAAATTTATCAGGTAAGCATAAATTATGTTTTTTTTAATTTTACATTTTTAATTTTTAATTTTTTCAGATCCCCAAGACTTATACCATTGGAAAGGTTAGGCGATTACCTTTCCAATTGTGGGTCTTGGGGGTCTGTAGCTGCTTAGATGCCTGAGATACAGGCTTCTAAGCAGCATGCCCCCTTTCCCTATATTGTCCATTGTCTTTTCTACATAAAGTTGCGCAGTGACGTCATCACGTCATTACGCGTGACATCACCACGCAAAACGGGAAGCCCCGGCGATGCCTGTCACTCTACAGGCACGATCGCCGGGGTAGGAGCAGGTGGGAGCCCCCAGATCTCCCTCAAGGTGGGAGAGTGCTAGCGACGGCTCTGAGCCGTCTTTAGCACCTGAGTGAGAAACTGCGACGGCTAAGAGCCGTCGTTAGCATTCAAGGGGTTAACAGATGGACGAGTGCAGTTTTTCTTTTAAATGATTTTTTTTTCTATTTGAGTAATTAAAACTCTAGCAATATATTTTTGCATTTCGAATTGACTCGATTTTTAACAGATTTGTAGGAAATTAAACAATAGTTAACTCAAATCAGAGGTTGTATAGGACAATTTTATTTTTCAGTTTTACAGCCTAAGGATTGAGATTACTTGAACTAAGAATTTTATATTTATAAACCACACAAGCATGAATACTTAATGAGCTATACACATATTTACAAGTTTGGTTATTTTTGTTTGTTGTTTTTAACTGTCTTAAAGGGACATGAAAATCAAAATTATCGTGATTCAGATAGAACATGCAAATGTAAGATTTCTTAGTTTACTTCTGTTATTAAATTGACTTCATTTTCTTGGTGTTAATTGTTTAAAATCATACCTAGGTAGATTTAAGAGCAGCAACACACTACTGGGATCTAGGTGGTGACTGGTTACACACATGCCTCTTGTCATTGGCTCATCAGAGGTATTCAGATGGCTCTCAGTAGTGCAACTGTTGCTCTAAACTGACTTGAACTATTTAACTCCTATTGCAGGTTTTAAGCGGTTTCCTATGCAAGCTAGTGTACAAAAATAAAATGCTCTTACACAATGCATTTTGCACTTTTTATGTTCCTTTAAAGTGATTGTAAACGTAATCGTTATCCAGATATGTCCATTTGAATGTATGTAAAGGTCAAGTTTGAAATGCACAGCAATGCCTTTCATTTCAAATTTGTAGTAGAATTTTATTTGCAAGCAAAAAAAAGTTTGAGAAAATGTATTAAAGGGACAGAAATATCAAAATTTAAGGGTGTATTTTAATTTTAAATAGAAACATGTTTGCAATATGCTTCCAATTGCAAAAATGCTCCTAATAAAAAAAGATTACTGTTTCAGTTAGAATTGCCACCCCAGCCATGTTTTTCTGAACAGTTATGAGTCACACATGCTGCAGGGTTTGCTGGGAGGAACATGGATTGTGCTCCTGGACAGCAAATGAATAGTACACCTGAACAGCACTATTCATGTTCCTCCCTGCAGCATGTATGACTCATAGCTGTTCAGGAAAACATGGCGGAGGTGGTAACTCTAGATTCAGTGGCATACGTACATATGCAACATGTGACTAGAGCATCAGTATTCAAACACTATGGGGCCTATCTTTCAAGCTCCGAAAGGAGCTTGACGGCCCGTGCTCTGAGCAGGCGGACAGACATCGCCGGAAATCAACCCGATCGAGTACGATCAGGTTGATTGACACCCCTTTGCTGGCGGCCCATTGGCCGCGAGTCTGCAGGGGGCGGCATTGCACCAGCAGCTCTTGTGAGCTGCTGGTGCAATGCTGAATACGGAGAGAGTATTGCTCTCCGTATTCAGCAAGGTCTGGCGGACCTGATCCGCACTGTCGGATCAGGTCCGCCAGACCTTGATAAATAGAGGCCTATGTCTGCTCAGAGAGCAGACAGTAGTAGTGTGTACTGCTGTGCTTGGCTTGACAAATCTGTTTAAAAATTAGGAGCCAGTAAGAATATTTAGGAGCCAGACAGTGGGATTTGTGTGTGTGTATGTATAGATATATATAGAGAGAGAGTTAGGAGCCAGGGGTACCATTCTAGGAGCCAGTGGATACCAGGCTCCTGGGTTTGTCGATCCCTGGTGTACTGTGTCATTAAAGACTTAATATGTGTCATACAAGTCACAGCTGACTCTCTGTGAAGGTGTGTGATTTGAATGCTGGCGCACATGAGACTCACCGCATATGTATGTATGCCACTGAAAAATAGTAATAACCTTTATTAGAAGCATTTTCTTTCATGTAATTAGCAAGAGTCCATGAGCTAGTGACGTATGGGATATACATTCCTACCAGGAGGGGCAAAGTTTCCCAAACCTCAAAATGCCTATAAATACACCCCTCACCACACCCACAAATCAGTTTTACAAACTTTGCCTCCTATGGAGGTGGTGAAGTAAGTTTGTGCTAGATTCTACGTTGATATGCGCTCCGCAGCAGGTTGGAGCCCGGTTTTCCTCTCAGCGTGCAGTGAATGTCAGAGGGATGTGAGGAGAGTATTGCCTATTTGAATGCAGTGATCTCCTTCTACGGGGTCTATTTCATAGGTTCTCTGTTATCGGTCGTAGAGATTCATCTCTTACCTCCCTTTTCAGATCGACGATATACTCTTATATATACCATTTCCTCTACTGATTCTCGTTTCAGTACTGGTTTGGCTTTCTACTACATGTAGATGAGTGTCCTGGGGTAAGTAAGTCTTATTTTCTGTGACACTCTAAGCTATGGTTGGGCACTTTGTTTATAAAGTTCTAAATATATGTATTCAAACATTTATTTGCCTTGACTCAGGATGTTCAACGTTCCTTATTTCCGACAGTCAGTTTCATATTTGGGATAATGCACATGAATAAATCATTTTTTTCTTACCTTAAAAATTTGACTTTTCCCTGTGGGCTGTTAGGCTCGCGGGGGCTGAAAATGCTTCATTTTATTGCGTCATTCTTGGCGCGGACTTTTTTGGCGCAAATTTTTTTTTCTGTTTCCGGCGTCATACGTGTCGCCGGAAGTTGCGTCATTTTTGATGTTCTTTTGCGCCAAAAGTGTCGGCGTTCCGGATGTGGCATCATTTTTGGCGCCAAAAGCATTTAGGCGCCAATAAGGTGGGCGTCTTTTTTGGCGCTAAAAAAATATGGGCGTCACTATTGTCTCCACATTATTTAAGTCTCATTATTTTGTGCTTCTGGTTGCTAGAAGCTTATTCACTGGCATTTTTTTCCCATTCCTGAAACTGTCGTTTAAGGAATTTGATCAATTTTGCTTTATATGTTGTTTTTTCTATTACATATTGCAAGATGTCCCACGTTGAAGCTGAGTCAGAAGATACTTCTGGAAAATCGCTGCCTGGTGCTGGAGCTACCAAAGCTAAGTGTATCTGCTGTAAACTTTTGGTATCTGTTCCTCCAGCTGTTGTTTGTACTGTTTATCATGACAAACTTGCTAATGCAGATAATATTTCCTTTAGTACTGTTACATTACCTGTTGCTGTTCCGTCAACATCTAATATTCAGAGTGTTCCTGATAACATAAGAGATTTTGTTTCTAAATCCATTAAGAAGGCTATGTCTGTTATTCCTCCTTCTAGTAAACGTAAAAAGTCTTTTAAAACTTCTCATTTTTCAGATGAATTTTTAAATGAACATCATCATTCTGATACTGATATTGGTTCTTCTGATTCAGAGGATTCTGTCTCAGAGGTTGATGCTGATAAATCTTCATATTTATTTAAAATGGAATTTATTCGTTCTTTACTTAAAGAAGTCCTAATTGCATTAGAAATTGAGGATTCTAGTCCTCTTGATACTAAATCTAAACGTTTAGGTAAGGTTTTTAAATCTCCTGTAGTTATTCCAGAAGTGTTTCCTGTCCCTGGTGCTATTTCTGAAGTAATTTCCAGGGAATGGAATAATTTGAGTAATTCTTTAACTCCTTCTAAACGTTTTAAGCAATTATATCCTGTGCCATCTGACAGATTAGAATTTTGGGATAAAATCCCTAAGGTTGATTTGGCTGTCTCTACTCTTGCTAAGCGTACTACTATTCCTACGGCAGATGGTACTTCCTTTAAGGATCCTTTAGATAGGAAAATTGAATCCTTTCTAAGAAAAGCTTACTTGTGTTCAGGTAATCTTCTTAGACCTGCTATATCTTTAGCGGATGTTGCTGCAGCTTCAACTTTTTGGTTAGAAGCTTTAGCGCAACAAGTAACAGATCATAATTCTCATAGCATTATTATTCTTCTACAGCATGCTAATAATTTTATTTGTGATGCCATCTTGGATATCATTAGAGTTGATGTCAGGTATATGTCTCTAGCTATTTTAGCTAGAAGAGCTTTATGGCTTAAAACTTGGAATGCTGATATGTCTTCTAAGTCTACTCTGCTTTCCCTTTCTTTCCAGGGTAATAAATTATTTGGTTCTCAGTTGGATTCTATTATCTCAACTGTTACTGGAGGGAAAGGAACTTTTTTACCACAGGATAAAAAATCTAAAGGTAAATTTAGGTCTAATAATCGTTTTCGTTCCTTTCGTCACAACAAGGAACAAAAGCCTGATCCTTCATCCTCAGGAGCGGTATCAGTTTGGAAACCATCTCCAGTCTGGAATAAATCCAAGCCTTTTAGAAAACCAAAGCCAGCTCCCAAGTCCACATGAAGGTGCGGCCCTCATTCCAGCTCAGCTGGTAGGGGGCAGATTACGTTTTTTCAAAGAAATTTGGTTCAATTCTGTTCACAATCTCTGAATTCAGAACATTGTTTCAGAAGGGTACAGAATTGGCTTCAAGATAAGGCCTCCTGCAAAGAGATTTTTTCTTTCCCATGTCCCAGTAAACCTAGCGAAGGCTCAAGCATTTCTGAAATGTGTTTCAGATCTAGAGTTGGCTGGAGTAATTATGCCAGTTCCAGTTCTGGAACAGGGGCTGGGGTTTTATTCAAATCTCTTCATTGTACCAAAGAAGGAGAATTCCTTCAGACCAGTTCTGGATCTAAAAATATTGAATTTTTATATAAAGATACCAACATTCAAAATGGTAACTATAAGGACTATCCTGCCTTTTGTTCAGCAAGAGCATTATATGTCCACAATAGATTTACCGGATGCATATCTGCATATTCCGATTCATCCAGATCACTTTCAGTTTCTGAAATTCTCTTTCCTAGACAAGCATTACCAGTTTGTGGCTCTACCGTTTGGCCTAGCTACAGCTCCAAGAATTTTTACAAAGGTTCTCAGGGTATTGTGGTATTTCCTTATTTGACGATATCTTGGTACTTGCTCAGTCTTCACATTTAGCAGAATCTTATGCGAATCAACTTGTGTTGTTTCTTCAAGATCATGGTTGGAGGATCAATTTATCAAAAAGTTCATTGATTCCTCAGACAAGGGTAACCTTTTTAGGTTTCCAGATAGATTCAGTGTCCATGACTCTGTCACTAACGGACAAGAGACGTCTAAAATTGATATCAGCTTGTCAAAACCTTCAGTCACAATCATTCCCTTCGGTAGCTTTATGCATGGAAATTCTAGGTCTTATGACTGCAGCATCGGACGCGATCCCCTTTGCTCGTTTTCACATGCGACCTCTTCAGCTCTGTATGCTGAACCAGTGGTGCAGGGATTACACAAAGATATCTCAATTAATATCTTTAACACCGATTGTACGACACTCTCTGATGTGGTGGACAGATCACCATTGTTTAGTTCAGGGGGCTTCTTTTGTTCTTCCGACCTGGACTGTAATTTCAACAGATGCAAGTCTGACAGGTTGGGGAGCTGTTTGGGGGTCTCTGACAGCACAAGGGGTTTAGGAATCTCAGGAGGTGAGATTACCGATCAATATTTTGGAACTCCGTGCAATTTTCAGAGCTCTTCAGTCATGGCCTCTTCTAAAGAGAGAATCGTTCATTTGTTTTCAGACAGACAATGTCACAACTGTGGCATACATCAATCATCAAGGAGGGACTCACAGTCCTCTGGCTATGAGGGAAGTATCTCGAATTCTGGTATGGGCGGAATCCAGCTCCTGTCTAGTTTCTGCGGTTCATATCCCAGGTATAGACAATTGGGAAGCGGATTATCTCAGCCGCCAAACGTTACATCCGGGCGAATGGTCTCTTCACCCAGAGGTATTTCTTCAGATTGTTCAAATGTGGGGACTTCCAGAAATAGATCTGATGGCCTCTCATCTAAACAAGAAACCTTCCCAGGTATCTGTCCAGATCCAGGGATCCTCAAGCGGAAGCAGTGGATGCATTGTCACTTCCTTGGAAGTATCATCCTGCCTATATCTTTCCGCCTCTAGTTCTTCTTCCAAGAGTAATCTCCAAGATTCTGAAGGAATGCTCGTTTGTTCTGCTGGTAGCTCCAGCATGGCCTCACAGGTTTTGGTATGCGGATCTTGTCCGGATGGCCTCTTGCCAACCGTGGACTCTTCCGTTAAGACCAGACCTTTTGTCGCAAGGTCCTTTTTTCCATCAGGATCTCAAATCCTTAAATTTAAAGGTATGGAGATTGAACGCTTGATTCTTGGTCAAAGAGGTTTCTCTGACTCTGTGATTAATACTATGTTACAGGCTCGTAAATCTGTATCTAGGGAGATATATTATAGAGTCTGGAAGACTTATATTTCTTGGTGTCTTTCTCATCATTTTTCCTGGCATTCTTTTAGAATTCCGAGAATTTTACAGTTTCTTCAGGATGGTTTGGATAAAGGTTTGTCTGCAAGTTCCTTGAAAGGATAAATCTCTGCTCTTTCTGTTCTTTTTCACAGAAAGATTGCTAATCTTCCTGATATTCATTGTTTTGTACAAGCTTTGGTTCGTATAAAACCTGTCATTAAGTCAATTTCTCCTCCTTGGAGTTTGAATTTGGTTCTGGGGGCTCTTCAAGCTCCTCCGTTTGAACCTATGCATTCGTTGGACATCAAATTACTTTCTTGGAAAGTTTTGTTCCTTTTGGCCATCTCTTCTGCCAGACGAGTTTCTGAATTATCTGCTCTTTCTTGTGAGTCTCCTTTTCTGATTTTTCATCAGGATAAGGCGGTGTTGCGAACTTCTTTTACATTTTTACCTAAGGTTGTGAATTCTAACAACATTAGTAGAGAAATTGTGGTTCCTTCATTGTGTCCTAATCCTAAGAATTCTAAGGAGAGATCATTGCATTCTTTGGATGTAGTTAGAGCTTTGAAATATTATGTTGAAGCTACTAAGAATTTCCGAAAGACTTCTAGTCTATTTGTTATCTTTTCCGGTTCTAGGAAAGGTCAGAAGGCCTCTGCCATTTCTTTGGCATTTTGGTTGAAATCTTTAATTCATCATGCTTATGTCGAGTCGGGTAAAACTCCACCTCAAAGGATTACAGCACATTCTACTAGGTCAGTTTCTACTTCCTGGGCGTTTAGGAATGAAGCTTCGGTTGATCAGATTTGCAAAGCAGCAACTTGGTCTTCTTTGCATACTTTTACTAAATTCTACCATTGTGATTGTGTTTTCTTCTTCTGAAGCTGTTTTTGGTAGAAAAGTACTTCAGGCAGCTGTTTCAGTTTGAATCTTCTGCTTATAATTTCAGTTTTTTTTCATTTAATCTTTATTTTGGGTGTGGATTATTTTTCAGCGGAATTGGCTGTCTTTATTTTATCCCTCCCTCTCTAGTGACTCTTGCGTGGAAAGATCCACATCTTGGGTAGTCATTATCCCATACGTCACTAGCTCATGGACTCTTGCTAATTGCATGAAAGAAAACATAATTTATGTAAGAACTTACCTGATAAATTCATTTCTTTCATATTAGCAAGAGTCCACGAGGCCCACCCTTTTTTGTGGTGGTTATGATTTTTTTGTATAAAGCACAATTATTCCAATTCCTTATTTTTTATGCTTTCGCACTCTTTTCTTATCACCCCACTTCTTGGCTATTCGTTAAACTGATTTGTGGGTGTGGTGAGGGGTGTATTTATAGGCATTTTGAGGTTTGGGAAACTTTGCCCCTCCTGGTAGGAATGTATATCCCATACGTCACTAGCTCATGGACTCTTGCTAATATGAAAGAAATGAATTTATCAGGTAAGTTCTTACATAAATTATGTTTTTTGATAACTGAAGTATCCTGCAAAAATGTATATTCAAATGAGAATTGTACTTATCCACATTTCATATTTGACCTTTCTGTCCCTTTTATGTTCTGTTTTACATTTTCTTGTGCACAGGGTGAACTGCAAACTTATGGTGACATTATGTGTAATGTGTTTATAGAATATGCAGAGAACTACACTCAAATAAAAATCAGGTAAAAATAAATGCAGGTGTTCTGGCTCACTGATATATAGCTTGACTTGGTTTTCAGTATTGGAACAACACTGAGAAATACAGTACAGTATATACAGTATATAAGCCTGATGGTAAATCATGGGGTTTCTAACAATAAATGGTTATAGCTAGCACTGCTATTGGCTCAGAGCTGGAAACCTCACTTCAGTGAGAAAAAAAAAAATTATGCTGTGGGCGGTTAGAGCCGCTTAGTTTAGCAAGGAGTCTGTGGCAAAGAAAACTCATGACTGAAGGTCCCTTTTATTTTTAGTGCTGGTTAATCCTAGTATTTTTGAAACGCTAGGGCTTACCATCACTTTAAGTGGACAAATGTCCTCTCTTGAGCATCTACTGGTTTGTTTATATACTTCTGGTCATACTCAAAACTAGAAAGTTGCTTAAGAACCTGATTATTGCTGTTGCTATTCCTTTTACAATCAAGCCCCCCATTGGATTTTTCTGCTTTGTTACTGGATTGTTTACCAAACTTCAAACTGGTCTAAAATAATAATTCCTAAGTCCTATTTTTTCTTTTCTCTTGTTAAGTGTATCCAGTCCACGGATCATCCATTACTTATGGGATATTCTCCTTCCCAACAGGAAGTTGCAAGAGGATCACCCACAGCAGAGCTGCTATATAGCTCCTCCCCTAACTGTGATACCAGTCATTCTCTTGCAAGCCTCAACCAAGATGGAGGTCGTAAGAGGAGTGTGGTGTTTTATACTTAGTTTATTCTTCAATCAAAAGTTTGTTATTTTTAAATGGTGCCGGAGTGTACTGTTTATCTCAGGCAGTATTTAGAAGAAGAATCTGCCTGCGTTTTCTATGATCTTAGCAGAAGTAACTAAGATCCATGGCTGTTCTCACATATTCTGAGGAGTGAGGTAACTTCAGAGAGGGAATGGCGTGCAGGTTTTCCTGCAATAAGGTATGTGCAGTTAATTTTTTTCTAGGGATGGAATTTGCTAGAAAATGCTGCTGATACCGAACTAATGTAAGTAAAGCCTTAAATGCAGTGATAGCTACTGGTATCAGGCTTATTAATAGAGATGCATACTCTTATAAAAATGTAATATAAAACGTTTGCTGGCATGTTTAATCTTTTTTATATTTATTTGGTAATAAAACTTATTGGGGACTAGTTTTTTTCCACATGGCTGGCTTGAATTTGGCCTAGAAACAGTTTCCTTAGGCTTTCCACTGTTGTAATATGAGTGGGAGGGGCCTATTTTGCCATTTTTTTGCACAGCAAAAATTACAGACACAGACATCCAGCTTCTTCCTGCATGATCCAGGACATCTCTGGATGGCTCAAAAGGCTTCAAAGTCGTTTTTTAGGGAGGTAAAAAGCCACAGTAGAGCTGTGGCAGTTGTTGTGACTGAAAAAAAAAAAAAAAAAAAGGTTTTTGTCTTTTATTATTTTTGGGGTTTTAAGGGGTTAATCATCCATTTGCAAGTGGGTGCAATGCTCTGCTAACTTGTTACATACACTGTAAAAATTTCATT
>NC_069504.1:606358785-606424087 GCF_027579735.1 Bombina bombina
GAATTTATCCAAGAATGAATTAAGGCCTTAAGGGTGGCTAATTCTTTTATTTGAGATGCAAATATGCAAATTATTCACCTGAATGCCAAGGCTTCATGTTTTTTTGTTCAAGCCCATAGGGCACTCTGGCTGAAGTCCTGGTCTGCGGACATGACTTTGAAGTCAAGACTTCTTTCCCTCCCATTTAAGGGAAATATTCTATTTTGTCCAGGCCTGGGCTCAATTAACTCCACGGTTACTGGAGACAAAGGTGCCTTTTTACTGCAGGATAAAAAGAACAAACCTCTAAAGGAAGAGGTCCTTATTTTTTTCATGTAATTGGCTAGAGTCCATTAGCTAGTGACGTATGGGATATACAATCCAACCAGGAGGGGCAAAGTTTCCCAAAACTCAAAATGCCTATAAATACACCCCTCACCACACCCACAATTCAGTTTTTTCAAACTGTGCCTCCTATGGAGGTGGTGAAGTAAGTTTGTGCTAAGATTTCTACGTTGATATGCGCTTCTCAGCATTTTAAAGCCCATTTCCTCTCGGAGTACAGTGAATGTCAGAGGGATGTGAAGGGAGTATCACCTATTGAATGCAATGGTTTTCCTCACGGGGATCTATTTCATAGGTTCTCTGTTATCGGTCGTAGAGATTCATCTCCTACCTCCCTTTTCAGTTTGACGATATACTCTCATATTCCATTACCTCTACTGATAACTGTTTCAGTACTGGTTTGGCTATCTGCTATATGTGGATGGGTGTCTTCTGGTAAGTATGTTTTCTTCTATAAGATACGACGATACCACGGATTCATCCTTTACTTGTGGGATATTATCCTCCTGCTAACAGGAAGTGGCAAAGAGCACCACAGCAGAGCTGTCTATATAGCTCCTCCCTTGACTCCACCCCCAGTCATTCTCTTTGCCTACTCTAAGTAGTAGGAAGGGTAAAGTGAAAGAGGTGATAAAATGTTAGTTTCTCTTGTTAAGTGTATTCAGTCCACGGATCATCCATTACTTATGGGATATATTCCCTTCCCAACAGGAAGTTGCAAGAGGACCACCCAAAGCAGAGCTGCCACACAGCTCCTCCCCCCACATGTCACACCCAGTCATTCTCTTGCAACTCTCAACATAGCTGGAGGTCGTGAGAAGAGAGTGGTGTTTTATACTTAATTATTTCTTCAATCAAAAGTTTGTTATTTTTAAATGGCACCGGAGTGTGCTGTTTTTTTCTCAGGCAGTATTTGGAAGAAGAATCTGCCTGTGTTTTCTTTGATCTTAGCAGAAGTAACTAAGATCCACTGGCTGTTCTCACACATTCTGAGGAGTGGGGTAACTTCAGAAAGGGAATAGCGTGCGGTGTCCCCTGCAAATAAGGTATGTGCAGTAAAATATTTTTCTAAGGAATGGAATTGACTAAGAAAATACTGCTGATACCGATATTATGTAAGTACAGCCTTAAATGCAGTGGAAGTGACTGGTATCAGGCTGATTAATGTATATACAGTAAAGTCATTTTCTAGGAATGGAATTTGACTAAGAAAATGCTGCTATTACTGAAGTAATATAATAAGTCTTAACTGCAGTAGAAGGACTGGTATCAGGCTTATCAATAGAGATACATACTCTTTAAAAAATAAAAGAAAAAGATGTTTAAAACGGTTGCTGGCATGTTTAATCGTTTTTGTGAGGTAGGTGTGGTGATAAAATTTATTGGGGCATGAATTTTCCACATGGCTGACTTGTATTTCTGCATGGAAACAGTTACCTGAGGCTTCCCACTGTTGTAATATGAGTGAGAGGGGCCTATTTTAGCTCTTTTTTGCGCAGTAAAAATTCAGTCTCTGTCTTCCTGTTTCTTCCTGCATGAGACAGGACGTCTCTAGAGAGCTCAGGGGACTTCAAAAGTCATTTTGAGGGAGGAAATCAGTCACAGCAGACCTGTGACAGTGTGTTTGACTGTGTTAAAAAACGTTTTTTTCTATATTATTATCCGTTTTGGGTATTAAGGGGTTAATCATCCATTTGCAAGTGGGTGCAATGCTCTGCTAACAATACATTTATTGTGAAAATTTGGTTGCTATAACTGATTTGGTTCATGGTTATTTCAACTGTGACAATTTTTTGTGCTTATTAAAGGCGCAGTAGCGTTTTATTTAGTGCTTGTAAACTTATTTCAAAGTGTTTTCCAAGCTTGCTAGCCTCATTGCTAGTCTTTTTAAACATGTCTGACACAGATGAATCTGTTTGTTCATTATGTTTGAAGGCCAGTGTGGAGCCCCATAGAAATATGTGTACTAAATGTATTGATTTCACTTTAAATAATAAAGGTCAGTCTTTATCTATAAAAGAATTATCACCAGACGACGAGGGGGAAGTTATGCCGACTAACTCTCCTCACGTGTCAGTACCTTCGCCTCCCGCTCAGGAGGCGCGTGATATTGTGGCGCCAAGTACATCAGAGACGCCCATACAAATCACTTTACAAGACATGGCCACTATTATGAATAATGCCCTGACAGAAGTTTTATCTAAATTGCCAGAATTAAGAGGCAAGCGCGATAGCTCTGGGATAAGGACAGAGCGCGCTGGTGCTATGAGAGCCATGTCTGATACTGCGTCACAGTTTGCAGAACATGAGGACGGAGAGCTTCATTCTGTGGGTGACGGATCTGATTCAGGGAAACCGGATTGAGAGATTTCTAATTTTAAATTTAAGCTTGAGAACATCCGTGTATTGCTAGGGGAGGTTTTAGCGGCTCTGAATGACTGTAATACAGTTGCAATTCCAGAGAAATTATGTAGGCTGGATAGATACTATGCGGTGCCGGTGTGTACTGACGTTTTTCCTATACCTAAAAGGCTTACAGAAATTATTAGCAAGGAGTGGGATAGACCTGGTGTGCCCTTTTCCCCACCTCCTATATTTAGGAAAATGTTTCCAATAGACGCCACTACACGGGACTTATGGCAAACGGTCCCCAAGGTGGAGGGAGCAGTTTCTACTTTAGCTAAGCGTACCACTATCCCGGTGGAGGATAGTTGTGCTTTTTCGGATCCAATGGATAAAAAATTAGAAGGTTACCTTAAGAAAATGTTTGTTCAACAAGGTTTTATCTTACAGCCCCTTGCATGCATTGCGCCTGTCACTGCTGCGGCGGCATTCTGGTTTGAGTGTCTAGAAGAAGCCCTTCACTCAGCTCCATTGGATGAAATTATGGACAAGCTTAAAGCACTTAAGCTAGCTAATGCATTTGTTTCTGATGCCATTGTACATTTAACTAAACTAATGTCTAAGAACTCCGGATTCGCCATCCAGGCGCGCAGAGCGCTATGGCTTAAATCCTGGTCAGCCGACGTGACTTCTAAATCTAAATTGCTTAATATTCCTTTCAAGGGGCAAACCTTATTCGGGCCCGGCTTGAAAGAAATTATCGCTGACATTACTGGAGGTAAGGGTCATACCCTTCCTCAGGACAGGGTCAAATCAAAGGCCAAACAGTCTAATTTTCGTGCCTTTCGAAACTTCAAGGCAGGAGCAGCATCAACTTCCTCCGCTCCAAAACAGGAAGGAACTGTTGCTCGTTACAGACAGGCCTGGAAAACTAACCAGTCCTGGAACAAGGGCAAGCAGGCCAGAAAACCTACTACTGCCCCTAAGACAGCATGAAGGGATTGCCCCCTATCCGGAAACGGATTTAGTGGGGGGCAGACTTTCTCTCTTCGCCCAGGCGTGGGCAAGAGATGTCCAAGATCCCTGGGCGTTGGAGATCATATCCCAGGGATATCTTCTGGATTTCAAAGCTTCTCCTCCACAAGGGAGATTTAATCTTTCAAGGTTATCAGCAAACCAAATAAAGAAAGAGGCATTTCTACGCTGTGTACAAGACCTCCTTGTAATGGGGGTGATCCACCCAGTTCCGCGGACGGAACAAGGGCAAGGATTTTACTCAAATCTGTTCGTGGTTCCCAAGAACGAGGGAACCTTCAGACCAATCTTGGACCTAAAAATCTTAAACAAATTCCTAAGAGTTCCATCATTCAAAATGGAAACTATTCGAACCATCCTACCCATGATCCAAGAGGGTCAGTACATGACCACAGTGGACTTAAAGGATGCCTACCTTCACATACCGATTCACAAAGATCATTATCGGTACCTAAGATTTGCCTTCCTAGACAGGCATTACCAGTTTGTAGCTCTTCCCTTCGGGTTAGCTATGGCCCCGAGAATCTTTACAAAGGTTCTGGGCTCACTTCTGGCGGTTCTACGACCGCGAGGCATAGTGGTGGCTCCGTATCTAGACGACATCCTGATACAGGCATCAAGCTTTCAAATTGCCAAGTCTCATACAGAGATAGTTCTAGCATTTCTGAGGTCGCATGGGTGGAAGGTGAACGTGGAAAAGAGTTCTCTATCACCACTCACAAGAGTCTCCTTCCTAGGGACTCTTATAGATTCGGTAGAGATGAAAATTTACCTGACGGAGTCCAGGTTGTCAAAACCTCTAAATGCTTGCCGTGTCCTTCATTCCATTCCACGCCCGTCAGTGGCTCAGTGCATGGAAGTAATCGGCTTAATGGTAGCGGCAATGGACATAGTGCCATATGCGCGCCTGCATCTCAGACCGCTGCAATTATGCATGCTAGGTCAGTGGAATGGGGATTACTCAAATTTGTCCCCTCTACTAAATCTGGATCAAGAGACCAGAGATTCTCTTCTCTGGTGGCTTTCTCGGATCCATCTGTCCAAGGGCATGACCTTTCGCAGGCCAGACTGGACGATTGTAACAACAGATGCCAGCCTTCTAGGTTGGGGCGCAGTCTGGAACTCCCTGAAGGCTCAGGGATCGTGGACTCAGGAGGAGATACTCCTCCCAATAAATATTCTGGAATTAAGAGCAATATTCAAGGCTCTTCTAGCTTGGCCTCAGTTAGCAACACTGAGGTTCATCAGATTTCAGTCGGACAACATCACGACTGTGGCTTACATCAACCATCAAGGGGGAACCAGGAGTTCCCTAGCGATGTTAGAAGTCTCAAAGATAATTCGCTGGGCAGAGTTTCACTCTTGCCACCTGTCAGCGATCCACATCCCAGGCGTGGAGAACTGGGAGGTGGACTTTCTAAGTCGCCAGACTTTTCATCCGGGGGAGTGGGAACTTCATCCGGAGGTGTTCGCTCAACTGATTCGTCGTTGGGGCAAACCAGAACTGGATCTCATGGCGTCTCGCCAGAACGCCAAGCTTCCTCGTTACGGATCCAGGTCCAGGGACCCGGGAGCGGTGCTGATAGATGCTCTAGCAGCCCCTTGGGTCTTCAACATGGCTTATGTGTTTCCACCGTTTCCGCTGCTGCCTCGACTGATTGCCAAGATCAAACAGGAGACAGCATCGGTGATTCTGATAGCGCCTGCGTGGCCACGCAGGACCTGGTATGCAGACCTAGTGGACATGTCGTCCTGTCCACCATGGTCTCTACCTCTGAGGCAGGACCTTCTAATTCAAGGTCCTTTCAACCATCCAAATCTAATTTCTCTGAGGCTGACTGCATGGAGATTGAACGCTTGATTCTATCCAATCGTGGCTTCTCAGAGTCAGTTATTGATACCTTAATACAGGCTCGGAAGCCTGTTACCAGAAAAATCTATCATAAGATATGGCGTAAATACTTATATTGGTGTGAATCCAAGAGTTACTCATGGAGTAAGGTTAGGATTCCTAGGATATTGTCCTTTCTACAAGAGGGTTTGGAAAAGGGCTTATCTGCTAGTTCGTTGAAGGGACAGATTTCTGCTCTGTCTATTCTTTTGCACAAGTGTCTGGCAGAAGTTCCAGACGTCCAGGCTTTTTGTCAGGCTTTGGCTAGGATTAAGCCTGTGTTTAAAACTGTTGCTCCTCCGTGGAGCTTAAACTTGGTTCTTAAAGTTCTTCAGGGTGTTCCGTTTGAACCCCTTCATTCCATTGATATTAAGCTTTTATCTTGGAAAGTTCTGTTTTTGATGGCTATTTTCTCGGCTCGAAGAGTCTCTGAGTTATCTGCTTTACATTGTGATTCTCCTTATCTGGTTTTCCATTCAGACAAGGTAGTTCTGCGTACTAAACCTGGGTTTTTACCTAAGGTAGTTTCTAACAGGAATATCAATCAAGAGATTGTTGTCCCATCATTGTGCCCTAATCCTTCTTCAAAGAAGGAACGTCTTTTGCATAATCTGGACGTAGTCCGTGCCCTGAAGTTCTATTTACAGGCAACTAAAGATTTTCATCAAACTTCTTCCCTGTTTGTCGTTTATTCTGGACAGAGGAGAGGTCAAAAGCTTAGGCAACCTCTCTCTCTTTTTGGCTTCGTAGTATAATACGTTTAGCCTATGAGACTGCTGGACAGCAGCCCCCTGAAAGAATTACAGCCCATTGTACTAGAGCTGTGGCTTCCACCTGGGCCTTTAAGAATGAGGCCTCTGTTGAACAGATTTGCAAGGCTGCGACTTGGTCTTCGTTTCACACCTTTTCAAAATTTTACAAATTTGACACTTTTGCTTCTTCGGAGGCTGTTTTTGGGAGAAAGGTTCTACAGGCAGTGGTTCCTTCCGTTTAAGTTCCTGCCTTGTCTCTCCCATCATCCGTGTACTTTAGCTTTGGTATTGGTATCCCATAAGTAATGGATGATCCGTGGACTGAATACACTTAACAAGAGAAAACATAATTTATGCTTACCTGATAAATTTATTTCTCTTGTAGTGTATACAGTCCACGGCCCGCCCTGTCTTTTTTAAGGCAGATCTAAATTTTAATTAGTCACCACTGCACCCTATAGTTTCTCATTTCTTGTCTTGTTTCGGTCGAATGACTGGGTGTGACATGTGGAGGGAGGAGCTGTGTGGCAGCTCTGCTTTGGGTGGTCCTCTTGCAACTTCCGGTTGAGAAGGGAATATATCCCATAAGTAATGGATGATCCGTGGACTGAATACACTACAAGAGAAATAAATTTATCAGGTAAGCATAAATTATGTTTTTTTATTTTCTTCAAGCAAGAGTTTTTTTATTTTAAATGGTACCGGTGTGTACTATTTTCTCCCAGGCAGCAGATGGATGAAGACTTCTGCCTGGAGGCTGATGATCTTAGCAGTTGTTACTAAGATCCACAGTAGTTCCCACAGAATGGCTGAGGAGTACTTAAGAAACTTCAGTGTGAGGAACGTTTTTCATGCTATAAGCAGTGAGGTATGTTCAGTCTTTTTATTCTGGAGAGACTGTGTTATTTCAGAATTGGCTGACAGTATCCCCATGAGGGAAAGGGTAAGCAGTAATCCTAAAGTATAAAGAGGGGTATTACTGAACTTGTATATTGGGCTATAAAAAAATGGTTGACACTGATGTTATGATGTTTGTGGGCAAACTTTTTTATAACTGGGAGTTACAGATAACGTTTTTTATGATAGACGTTTTTTGTACTTTGAGTATAAGATCGTACACATGGCTTCATTTATGGGTATATGAACCCACATGGCTAGGTTTTAGACCACTCTGGTGCGGTTATTTTAGGCTGTGAGACATTGAGTGAGATGGGCGGGGCCTATTTTGGCGCCGCAGTTGTTTTTCCCAGACAAGCAGCAGTATTGGGCCAAATCGAAGGTTTAATCCGATTTTACAGACCCCTGAGGGCAGGGGGTGTTTTTTTATTTGAAATAAGCGTTTTATAGCACAACGTTTTTCTGGTAAGGGTTAAGTATTCCTTTCCTTGTGGGGCAAACTTAGCTGAAAAGTTGCAATGCTTTTATCATAAAATTGGGATAATTTTATTGTTTTAAAGCAGTTTTGGAAAAATTGTATGCTTTTTTTTCTCTTAAAGGCGCAGTACCATTTTTTTCAGATTGTTATTTTTTCACTAAATAAAGTTTTTTTTAAGCCTGTTTGTGGTCATTACTAGCCTGTTTAACATGTCTGACATTGAGGAAAGCCAATGTTCCATGTGTTTAGAAGCCATTGTGGAACCCCCACTTAAAATGTGTCCCTCATGTACTGAAAGGGCCTTACATTGCAAAGAACATATTTTAGCTGATAAAAGTATGTCTGAGGATGATTCTCAGTTAGAAGAGAATCAGGTTATGCCATCTACTTCTCCCCAAGTGTCACAACCTTTAACGCCTGCCCAAGCGACACCAAGTACTTCTAGTGCGTCTAATTCTTTCACCTTGCAAGATATGGCCGCAGTTATGTCTACTACCCTCACAGAGGTATTATCTAAACTGCCTGGTTTGCAGGGGAAGCGCAGTAGGTCCGGTATTAGAGTGAATGCTGAGCCCTCTGACGCTTTATTAGCCATCTCCGATGTACCCTCACAATGTTCTGATTTGGGGGTGGGGGAATTGCTGTCTGAGGGAGAGCTTTCTGATTCAGGAAAGATGTTCCCTCAAACAGACATGACGGCTTTTAAGTTTATGCTTGAACACCTCCGCTTGTTGCTCAGGGAGTTTTTAGCGACTCTGGATGATTGTGACCCTATTGTAATTCCACCAGAGAAATTGTGTAAAATGGATAGATATCTAGAGGTCCCTACTTTCACTAATGTTTTTCCGGTCCCTAAGAGGATTTCGGACATTGTTACTAAGGAATGGGATAGACCAGGCATTCCGTTCTCTCCCCCTCCTACTTTTAAGAAAATGTTTCCCATATCTGACACCATTCGGGATTCGTGGCAGACGGTCCCTAAGGTGGAGGGAGTTATTTCTACCCTGGCTAAGCATACAACCATACCTATTGAGGACAGTTGTGCTTTCAAAGATCCTATGGATAAAAAATTAGAGGGTCTTCTAAAGAAATTGTTTATTCATCAGGGTTTTCTTCTACAACCTATAGCGTGCATTGTTCCTGTAACTACTGCAGCTGCTTTTTGGTTTGAGGCTCTTAAGGTTGAGACCCCATTAGATGATATTTTAGATAGAATTAAGGCTCTCAAGCTAGCTAATTCTTTTATTACAGATGCCGCTTTTCAACTGACTAAATTAGCAGCAAAGAATTCAGGTTTTGCCATTTTAGCGCGTAGAGCGTTATGGCTTAAGTCCTAGTCTGCTGATGTGTCATCAAAATCTTAGCTATTAGCTATTCCTTTCAAAGGTAAGACCCTATTCGGGCCTGAACTGAAGGAGATCATTTCCGACATGATCTGGGGGAAAAGGCCATGCCCTTCCTCAGGATAAGACAAATAGAATGAGGGCCATACAAAATAATGTTTGTTCCTTTTGAAACTTCAAAGGTGGTCCCTCTGCCTCCTCCCCTGCCGCAAAGCAGGAGGGGAATTTTGCTCAGTCCAAGTCAGTCTGGAGACCTAACCAGACCTGGAATAAAGGTAAACAGGCCAAGAAGCCGCTGCTGCTACCAAGACAGCATGAAGGGGCAGCCCCTGATCCAGGACCGGATCTAGTAGGGGGCAGACTTTCTCTCTTCGCTCAGGCTTGGGCAAGAGATGTTCAGGATTCCTGGGCTTTAAAAATCGTGACCCAGGGGTATCTTCTAGAATTCAAAGATTCTCCTCCAAGGGGGAGATTTCATCTTTCACGGTTGTCTGTAAACCAGACAAAAAGAGAGGCGTTCTTACGCTGTGTAGAAGACCTATATACTATGGCTGTAATCTGCCCAGTTCCAAAAGCAGAACAGGGGCAGGGGTTTTACTCCAATCTGTTCGTAGTTCCCAAAAAAGAGGGAACCTTCAGACCGATTGTAGATCTCAAAATTCTAAACAAATTTCTCAGAGTCCCATCCTTCAAGGTGGAGACCATTCGGACAATTTTACCTATGATCCAGGAGGGTTAATATATGGCCACCGTGGATTTGAAGGATGCGTATCTTCACATTCCTATCCACAATGGTCATCAACAGTTCCTCAGGTTCGCCTTCCTGGACAAGCATTACCAGTTTATGGCCCTTCCTTTCGGGTTGGCCACAGCTCCCATAATTTTCACAAAGGTGCTAGGGTCCCTTCTGGCGGCTCTAAGGCCGTGGGGCATAGCAGTGGCGCCCTATCTGGACGATATCTTGATTCAGGCGTCAACTTACCAGCTAGCCAAATCTCACACGGACATCGTGTTGACTTTTCTGAGATCTCACGGGTGGAAGGTGAACATAAAGAAGAGTTCACTTGTCCCTCTCACAAGAGTTCCATTCCTAGGAACTCTGATAGACTCGGTAGACATGAACATTTTTCTGACGGAGGTCAGAAAATCAAAGATCTTAACCACTTGCCGAGCACTTCATTCAATTCCTCGGCCGTTAGTGGCTCAGTGTATGGAGGTAATTGGACTAATGGTAGCGGCAATGGACATAGTTCCGTTTGCTCGCTTGCATCTCAGACCACTGCAACTGTGCATGCTCAAACGGTAAAATGGGGATTATGCAAATTTATCTCCTCAGATAAATCTGGATCAAGAGACCAGAGACTCTCTTCTTTGGTGGTTTTCACAGGATCATCTGTCCCAGGGAATGTGTTTCCGCAGGCCAGCATGGGTCATAGTGACGACGGACGCCAGCCTCTTTGGCTTGGGTGCAGTCTGGAATTCCCTGAAGGCACAGGGTGTGTGGACTCAGGAGGAGGCTCTTCTTCGAATAATTATTCTAGAACTGAGTGCGATATTCAACGCGCTTCAGGCGTTCCCTTAGCTGGCTTCGGCCAAATTCATAAGATTCCAGTCGGACAATATCACGACTGTAGCATATATCAATCATCAATGATAGAGTTTTCCAAAATCATTCGATGGGCAGAGACTCACTCTTGCCATCTATCAGCAATCTATGTCCCAGGAGTGGAGTATTGGGAAGCGGATTTTCTCAGTCGTCAGACTGGGAGCTCCATCCGGAGGTGTTTGCACAATTGATTCATCAATGGGGCACATCAGAATTGGATCTGATGGCATCTCGTCAGAATGCCAAACTTCCTTGTTACGGGTCCAGATCAAGGGATCCTCAAGCAGTTCTCATAGATGCTCTAACAGTACCGTGGTCGTTCAACCTGGCTTATGTGTTTCCTCCTTTTCCTCTCCTTCCTCATCTGATTGCCAGAATCAAACAGGAGAGGGCTTCGGTAATTTTGATAGCACCTGCATGGCCACGCAGGACTTGGTATACAGATCTGGTGGAGATGTCATCTCTGCCACCGTGGAAACTGCTACTGAGACAGGACCTTCTCATTCAGGGTCTGTTCCAACATCCAAATCTAGTTTCTCTGCGGCTGACTGCCTGGAGATTGAACGCTTGATTTTATCTAAGCGGGGATTATCTGAGTCGGTCATAGATACCTTGATTCAGGCTCGAAAGCCTATCACTAGGAAAATTTACCATAAGATAAATATCTTTATTGGTGCGAATCCAAAGGCTACTCATGGAGTAAGATCAGGATTCCTAGGATTTTGTCCTTTCTCCATGAAGGATTGGAGAAGGGGTTATCAGCTAGTTCCTTAAAGGGACAGATATCTGCTTTGTCAATCTTATTGCACAAGCGTCTGGCAGATGTCCCAGACGTTCAGTCGTTTTGTCAGGCTTTGGTTAGAATTAAGCCTGTGTTTAAACCTGTTGCTCCGCCATGGAGTTTGAATTTAGTTCTTAAAGTTCTTCAAGGGGTTCCGTTTGAACCTATGCATTCCATAGATATTAAGCTTCTATCTTGGAAAGTTCTGTTTTTAGTTGCTATCTTTTCTGCTCGAAGAGTTTCTGAACTATCTGCATTACAATGCGACTCGCCTTATCTTATATTCCATTCTGATAAGGTGGTTTTGCGTACCAAACCTGGATTCCTTCCTAAGGTTGTTTCTAATAAGAATATTAATCAGGAAATTGTTGTTCCTTCTCTGTGTCCTAACCCTTCTTCTAAGAAGGAGCGTCTGTTACATAACTTGGACGTGGTTCGTGCCTTGAAGTTTTACTTGCAAGCGACCAAGGATTTCCGTCAAACATCTTCTCTGTTTGTTGTCTATTCTGGATAGCGTAGAGGTAAAAAAGCTACGGCTACCTCTTTCTTTTTGGCTGAAAAGCATCATCCGTTTGGCATACGAGACTGCTGGACAGCAGCCTGCTGAAAGGATTACAGCTTATTCTACTAGAACGGTGGCTTCCACATGGGCTTTTAAAAAACGATGCTTCTGTTGAACAGATTTTAAGGCTGCGACTTGGTCTTCCCTTCATACCTTTTCCAAATTTTCCAAATTTGATACTTTTGCTTCTTTGGAGGCTATTTTTGGGAGAAAAGTTCTTCAAGCAGTGGTGCCTTCTGTTTAGGTATCTGTCTTGTCCCTCTATTCATTCGTGTCCTGTAGCTTTGGTATTGTATCCCACAAGTAAAGGATGAATCCGTGGACTCGTCGTATCTTATAGAAGAAAAGTAAATTTATGCTTACCTGATAAATTGGTTTCTTCTATGATACGACGAGTCCACGGCCCGCCCTGTCAATTTAAGACAGGTTATATTTTTTGATTTAAAACTTCAGTCACCTCTGCACCTTTTAGTTTCTCCTTTTTCTTCTTATATCTTCGGGTTGAATGACTGGGGGGTGGAGTCAAGGGAGGAGCTATATAGACAGCTCTGCTGTGGTGCTCTTTGCCACTTCCTGTTAGCAGGAGGATAATATCCCACAAGTAAAGGATGAATCCGTGGATTCGTCGTATCATAGAAGAAATCAATTTATCAGGTAAGCATAAATTTATTTTTCATTACTTAAGACATTCTCAGCTATGGTTTGGCACTTTATATATTTATATAAAGTTCTAAATATATGTATTGTACTTATATTTGCCATGATTCAGGTTTCAGTATATTTCCTTTTGCAGACTGTCAGTTTCATATCTGAGAAATGCATTTTTTAGGAAAATGTATTTCTTACCTGGGGTATAGTCTTTTTTTTCTATTGACTGTCATTTGCGGGCAGAATTAGGCTCGCTAGAAGTTTATTGCTTCATTCTTGGCGCGAGATTGCGTTCGTTGACGCAAATTCGTAATTTCCGGCGTCTTAGTTGACGCCGGGTCCTTTCACAAGGATGCGTCGTCTATGATGCGAGTGTGTGGTTTACGGACGTTTTTGGCGCCAAAAAATATTTTTTCTGTTTTGTTTTCATTATTTAAGACCCCATTCTTTTTTTGTCTCCTGCCTTTTTTCTATGTCAGAGGGCTATGCTGTTTGCATTTTTTCCCATTCCTGAAACTGCCATATAAGGAAATTGATAATTTTGCTTTATATGTTGTTTTTTTCTCTTACATTTGCAAGATGTCTCAATCTAATCCTGTCTCAGAAATCACTGTTGGAACCCTGCGGCCTGATAATAGTCCTACCAAAGCTAAGTGCATTTGTTGTAATTTGTGGAGGTTATACCTCCAGCTGTGGTTTGTAATAGTTGTCATGATAAACTTTTTTTGCAGAGAATGTATCCATCAGTAGTAGTTCATTACCTGTTGCTGTTCCCTCAATGCACAAGATATACCTATACATTTAAAATAATTTATTTCTGATTCTATTCAGAAGTCTCTGTCTTGCATTCCACCTTCTAATAAACGTAAAAGGTCTTCTAAAACTTCTCATAAGGTTGCTGAAATTTCAATTGACCAGCAACATTCTGAATTATCTTTCTCTGATGAGGATCTATCTGATTCAGATGATCCTGCCTCAGATATTGACACTGACAAATCCTCTTATTTATTTAAAATGTATATTTGTTCTTTGTTAAAAGAAGTGTTGATCACATTAGATATGGAGGAAACTAGTCCTCTTGATATTAAAACTAGTAAACGTTTAAATTCTGTTTATAAACCTCCTGTGGTTATTTCAGAGGTTTTTCCAGTTCCTGATGCTATTTCTCATATGATTTCTAAGGAATGGAATAGGCCTGGTACTTCTTTTATTCCTTCTTCAAGGTTTAAAAAATTGTATCCTTTGCCAGCAGTTAGATTGGAGTTTTGGGAAAAGATCCCCAAAGTTGATGGGGCTATCTCTACTCTTGCTAAACGTACTACTATTTCTACGGAGGATAGTACTTCTTTTAAAGATCCTTTAGATAGGAAACTTGAATCTTATCTAAGGAAAGCTTATTTATATTCAGGTCATCTTCTTAGGCCTGCTCAGTTGGATTCAATAATTTCAACTGTCACTGGGGGAAGGGAGTTTTTTTTGCCTCAGGATAAAAGACCTAATGGTAAATCTAAAGCTTCTAACCATTTTCGTTCCTTTTGACAAAATAATGAACAGAAACCTAATTCTTCCCCCAAGGAATCTGCTTCCGATTGGAAGCCTTCTTCAAATTGGAAAAAATCCAAGACATTTAAGAGATCAAAACCAGCCCCCAAGTCCGCATGAAGGTTTTTTCTCTCACGCATTCCTGCAAACCCAGTAAAGGCTCAGGCTTTCCTGAAGTGTGTTTCAGACCTGGAGTTATCAGAGGTAATCATGCCATTTCCATTTCAGGAACAGTGTGTGGGGTTTTATTCAAATCTATTCATTGTCCCAAAGAAAGAAAATTCATTCAGACAAGTTTTGGATCTAAAGATTTTGAATCGATATGTAAGAGTACCAACTTTCAAAATGGTAACTAAGGACTATTCTGCCTTTTGTTCAGCATGGGCATTATATGTCCACAATAGACTTACAGGATGCATATCTTCATATTCCGATTCATCCAGATCACTATCAGTTCCTGAGATTCTCTTTTCTAGACAGGCATTACCAATTTGTTGCTCTTTCTTTTGGCCTAGTGACAGCTCCAAGAATCTTTTCAAAGGTTCTAGGTGCCCTACTCTCTGTAATCAGAGAGCGGGGTATTGCGGTATTTCCTTATTTGGACGATGTCTTGGTACTCGCTCAGTTTTTACGTTCTGCAGAATCTCACACGAATCAACTAGTGTTGTTTCTTCGAAGACATGGTTGGAGGATCAATTTACCAAAAAGTTTTTTGATTCCTCAGACAAAGATAACCTTTTTAGGTTTCCAGATAGATTCTGTGTCCATGACTTTGTCTCTAACAGACAAGAGACGTTTGAAATTGGTTTCAGCCTGTCGGAACCTTCAGTCTCAGTCATTTCCTTCAGTAGCTATGTGCATGGAAGTTTTAGGTCTCATGACTGCAGCATCGGACGCGATCCCCTTTGCTCGTTTTCATATGAGACCTCTCCAGCTTTGTATGCTTAACCAATGGTGCAGGGATTATACAAGGATATCACAATTAATATCCTTAAATCCTAATGTTCGACTTTCTCTGTCTTGGTGGTTAGATCACCATCGTATAATTTTAGGGGCCTCTTTCGTTCGGCCAACCTGGACTGTGATCACAACAGATGCGAGTCTTTCAGGTTGGGGAGCTGTTTTGGGATCTCTGACAGCACAAGGGGTTTGGAAATCTCAATAGGCGAGATTACCAATTAATATTTTGGAACTCCGTGCGATTCTCTGGGCTCTTCAGTTTTGGCCTTTGTTGAGGAGAGAACCGTTCATTTGTTTTCAGACAGACAATATCACAACTGTGGCATATGTCAATCATCAGGTTGGGACTCACACTCCTCAAGCTATGAAAGAAGTATCTTGGATACTTGTTTGGGCGGAATCCAGCTACTGTCTAATTTCTGCGGTTCATATCCCAGGTATAGACTATTGGGAAGCGGATTATCTCAGTCGTCAAATTTTATATCCGGGAGAATGGTCTCTCCACCCAGATGTGTTTTCTCAAATTGTTCAGATGTGGGGACTTCCAGAAATAGATCTGATGGCATCTCATCTAAACAAAATACTTCCCAGGTACCCGTGCAGGTCCAGGGATCCTCAGGAGGAAGCAGTGGATGCATTGACACTTCCTTGGTGTTATCAACCTGCTTATATTTTCCCGCCTCTAGTTCTTCCAAGAGTGATCTCCAAAATCATCATGGAGCAATCGTTTGTGCTGCTGGTGGCTCCAGCATGGCCTCACAGGTTTTGGTATGCAGATCTTGTTCGGATGTCCAGTTGCCAACCTTGGCCACTTCCATTAAGGCCAGACTTTTTATCTCAAGGTCCGTTTTTCCATCAGGATCTCAAATCATTAAATTTGAAGGTATGGAAATTGAACACTTAGTGCTTAGTCATAGAGGTTCTCTGACTCAGTGATTAATACTATGTTGCAGGCTCGCAAATCTGTTTCTAGAAAGATTTATTATCAAGTTTGGAAGACTTACATTTCATGGTGTTCTCATAAATTCTCTTGGCATTCTTTTAGAATTCCTAGAATTTTACAGTTTCTTTAGGATGGTTTGGATAAAGGTTTGTCTGCAAGTTCCTTGAAAGGACAAATATCTGCTCTTTCTGTTTTATTTCACAGAAAGATTGCTAAACTTCCTGATATTCATTGTTTTGTGCAGGCTTTGGTTCGTATCAAGCCTGTCATTAAATCAATCTCTCCTCCTTGGAGTCTTAATTTAGTTTTAAAGGCTTTACAGGCTCCTCCGTTTAATCCTATGCATTCTTTGGAGATTAAACTACTTTCTTGGAAAGTGTTGTTTCTTTTGGCCATCTCTTCTGCTAGAAGAGTTTCTGAATCATCCGCTCTCTCTTGTGGATCTCCTTTTCTGATTTTTCATCAGGATAAGGTGGTTTTGCGGACTTCATTTAAATTCTTACCTAAGGTTGTGAATTCTAACAACATTAATAGAGAAATTGTTGTCCCTTCCTTGTGTCCTAATCCTAAGAATTCTTTGGAGAAATCCTTACATTCTTTGGATGTGGTAAGAGCTTTGAAATATTATCTGGAGGATACTAAAGATTTCAGGAAGACTTCGTCTATTTGTTTTATTTTTTGGTCCTAGGAAAGGTCAGAAGGCTTCTGCTATTTCCTTGGCTTCTTGGTTAAAACTTTTGATTCATCAAGCTTATTTGGAGTCGGGTCAGGCTCTGCCTCAGAGAATTACAGCTCATTCTACTAGATCAGTCTCCAGTTTGTGGGCCTTTAAGAATGAAGCTTCAGTTGATCAGATTTGCAAGGCGGCGACTCGGTCCTCTTTGCATACATTTACTAAATTCTACCGTTTTGATGTATTTGCTTCTTCAGAATCAGTTGTTGGTAGAAAAGTTTTTCAGGCAGCTGTTTCAGTTTGATTCTTCTGCTTTTGATTTAAGTTTTTTTCTTTCATTTATGAGAGTAAACTTTTTTTTGGGTTGTGGATTAATTTTTTCAGTGGAAAATGGCTGTTTTTATTTTTATCCCTCCCTCTCTAGTGACTCATCTTGGATATTGCTATCCCATACGTCACTAGCTCATGGACTCTTGCCAATTACATGAAAGAAAACATAATTTCTTCTACAAGATACGAGTCCACGGATTTCATCCTTACATGTGGGATATTATCCTCCTGCTAATAGGAAGTGGCAAAGAGCACCACAGCAGGGCTGTATATATAGCTCCTCCCTTCCCCTCCACCTCCAGTCATTCTCTTTGCCTGTGTTATAATAGGAAGAGGTAAAGTGAGGTGCTAGTTTTATTTTCTTCAATCAAGAAGTTTTTTATTTTAAATGGTACCGGTGAGTACTATTTTCCTCAGGGGGGTTATAGAAGAAGATTTTTTCCCTGAGGTTGATGATCTTAGCAGTTGTAACTAAGATCCATGCTGGTTCCCACAAGACTTCTGAAGGTAACCATGAGACATCTTCAGTGTGGAGACTGGTTTCATGCTACAAGCAGCATTTAAGGTATGTGCAGCCTTTTATTTCTGAGGAGACTTGATATATCAGAACTGACTGACATTTATTTCCCTGTTTGGGAATGGGGTAAGCAGTAATCCTATTTTACAGAAGGGTGTTACTGGAGTCCCTGGATTTTATTTATAAATAGCTGACATTATATGGGTATTATGTGACACTATGGGAGACACAAAGAAAAACGTTGCATAACTTTTTTATTTTTTGGCATTAACCTGTTTATTACTTGTGTGTTTGAGGGGTTATACTGTGTATGATGACTTAGGTGTAAAACTGCTTTCCCATGCGGTTGTGTTTGGGCCTACTCCGACATCGACCTTAAGGGGCTGGGTCTATTTTTGCGCGTTCAGATGCGCACTTCCTTCAGACTAGGCAGCAGCAAGCAGTAACTCCGGTGACTCCTGGACTGTGCAATCTGGTCTGAAGTGTTGGAAAGTTGTTTCGAAGTACCCTGAGGGCAGGTAGGCGCCACAGCAGAGCTGTGGCGAGGTGCAGAGGGTATTTTTGACTATAAATTGACAAAGTTGTTGATCTAAGTACTTTAAAGCCTTATTTCTCCCCTTACTACTGGGGTGCAGTAATTTTTGGATAAACCAACGATTTTTTGTTAAATTTAAAGATAATTTAACGTTATTTAAGCAGTTTGGAAAAATTGTTCACTTTTTCTTTTCTTAAAGGCGCAGTACACATTTTTTCAAAAATTTATTTTAAGCAATAAATAAGTGTTTAAACGACTTTTTGTGGTTATTACTAGTCTGTTCAAACATGTCTGACATTGAGGAATCTGAATCTCATTGTTCTATGTGTTTAGAAGCTATTGTGCAACCCCCTCTAACATTGTGTAACTCTTGTACTGAAAGAGCCTTACATTGTAAAGACCATATATTATGTCAAGAAAGTGTGCCTAAGGATGATTCTCCCCAAGTGTCACAACCTTTAACGCCCACACAAGCGACGCCAAGTACTTCTAGTGCGTAATTCCTTTACTCTGCAGGAGATGGCTGCAGTTATGTGAACTACCCTTAGAGAGGTATTATCTAAATTACCAGTTTTGCAGGGTAAACGCAGTAGGTCAGGTATTAATGTAAATACTGAATCCTCTGAAGCTTTATTAGCTATTTCCGATGTACCCTCACAGTGCTCTGAGTTGGGGGTCAGTTAATTACTGTCTGAGGGTGAAATTTCAGATTCAGGGAATGTTTTACCTCAGACAGATTCGGACGCTATGTCCTTTAAATTTAAGCTTGAACACCTCCGCCTGTTACTTCGGGTGTTTTTAGCGACTCTGGATGATTGTGACCCTATTGTAATTCCACCAGAGAAATTGTGTAAGATGGATAAATATCTTGAAGTACCTACTTACACTGATGTTTTTCCTGTTCCTAAGAGAATTTCGGAAATTATAAGAAAGGAATGGGATAGACCAGGTATACCGTTCTCTCCCCCTCCTAATTTTCAGAAAATGTTTCCCATATCAGACACCATTCGGGACTCTTGGCAAACGATCCCTAAGGTAGAGGGAGCTATATCTACTCTAGCTAAGCGTACAACTATACCCATTGAGGACAGTTGTGCTTTCAAAGACCCCATGGATAAGAAATTAGAGGGTCTACTAAAGAAATTATTTATTAATCAAGGGTTTCTTTTACAACCTACGGCTTGCATTGTTCCAGTAACTACTGCAGCAGCATTTTGGTTTGAGGCTCTAGAAGAGTCTCTTAAGGTTGAGACTCCATTAGATGACATCTTAGATAGAATTAAGGCTCTCAAGCTAGCTAATTATTTTATTACTGATGCCGCTTTTCAAATGGCTAAATTAGCGGCAAAGAATGCAGGATTTGCTATCCTAGCACGTAGAGCGTTGTGGCTCAAATCCTGGTCTGCTGATGTCTCATCAAAAACTAAGCTTTTAGCTATTCCTTTTAAAGGTAAGACCCTTTTTGTGCCTAAATTGAAGGAAATCATTTCTGACATTACAGGAGGTAAAGGCCATGCCCTACCTCAGGATAAATCTGTTAAGATGAGGGGTAAACAAAATAATTTTCGTTCCTTTCGGAACTTTAAAGGAGGACCCTCAGCTTCCTCTTGTGCTACAAAGCAGGAAGGGAATTTTACCCAATCTAAGTCAGTCTGGAGACCCAACCAGAACTGGAATAAAGGTAAACAATCCAAAAAGCCCGCTGCTGCTACTAAGACAGCATGAAGGGGCGGCCCCCGATCCGGGACCGGATCCAATTGGGGGCAGACTCTCTTTCTTTGCCCAGGCTTGGGCAAGAGATGTTCAGGACCCCTGGGCACTAGAAATAGTGACCCACAGTTATCAATTGGAATTCAAGGACTTTCTCCCAAGAGGGAGATTTCATCTTTCAAAATTATCTGCAAACCAGATAAAAAGAGAAGCGTTCTTATGCTGTGTAAAATACCTTTTTACCATGGGAGTAATTTGTCCAGTTCCAAAATTGGAACAAGGACAGAGGTTTTACTCAAATCTATTTGTGGTTCCCAAGAAAGAGGGAACTTTCAGACCCATCTTAGACCTCAAGTGTCTAAACAAGTTTCTCAGAGTTCCATCATTCAATATGGAGACTATACGAACAATTTTACCAATGATCCAGGAGGGTCAATATATGACTACCGTGGACTTGAAGGATGCTAACCTTCATATTCCTATCCACAAGGATCATCATCAGTTTCTAAGGTTTGCCTTCCTGGACAAACATCAGTTTGTGGCTTTTCCCTTCGGGTTGGCCACAGCACCCAGAATCTTCACAAAGGTTCTAGGGTCTCTTTTGGCGGTTCTCAGACCGTGAGGCATAGCAGTGGCGCCTTATCTGGACGATATCCTGATCCAGGCGTCAACATATCATCTGACAAAATCTCACACGGACATAGTGCTGTCTTTTCTGAGAACTCACGTTTGGAAGGTGAACATAGACAAAAGTTCACTTGTCCCACAGGCAAGGGTTCCTTTCTTGGGAACTCTGATAGACTCGGTAGCCATGAAAATATTTCCGACGGAGGTCCAAAATTAAATATTCTAAATACTTGCCGAGCACTTCAGTCCATTCCTCGGCCATCAGTGGCTCAGTGTATGGAGGTAATTGGATTAATGGTAGCTGCAATGGAGATCATTTAATTTGCTCGCTTTCATCTCAGACCGCTGCAGCTGTGCATGCTCGGACAGTGGAATGGGGATAATGCGGATTTATCTCCTCAGATAAATCTGGATCAAGAGACCAGAGACTCTCTTCTTTGTTGGTTGTCGCTGGATCATCTGTCCCAGGGTACTTGCTTTCGCAGACCCTCATGGGTGATAGTGACAACGGATGCCAGCCTTCTGGGCTGGGGTGCAGTCTGGAATTCCCTGAAGGCTCAGGGTGTTTGGACTCAGGTGGAGTCTCTACTTCCAATCAATATTCTGGAACGGAGAGCAATATTCAATGCGCTTCAGGCATGGCCTCAGTTGGCTTCGGCCAAATTCATCAGATTCCAGTCGGACAACATCACGACTGTGGCCTATATAAATCATCAGGGGGGAACAAGGAGTTCCTTAGCAATGGGAGAGGTATCCAAGATAATCTGTTGGGCGGAGACCCACTCTTGTCACCTGTCAGCAATCCACATCCCAGGAGTAGAGAACTGGGAAGCGGAGGTATTTGCCTCTTTGATTCTCCGATGGGGCAAACCGGAATTGGATCTGTTGGCATCTCAACAGAATGCCAAGCTTCCAAGATACGGATCCAGGTCGAGGGATTCCCAGGCCGAACTGATAGATGCCTTGGCAGTGCCTTGGTCGTTCAGCCTAGCTTATGTGTTTCCACCGTTTCCTCTCCTTCAACGCGTAATCGCTCAAATCAAACACTAGAGAGCTTCAGTGATCCTGATGGCGCCTGCGTGGCCACGCAGGACTTGGTATGTGGATCTAGTGGACATGTCTTCGCTACCACCGTGGATACTTCCTTTGAGACAGGACCTTCTCATTCAAGGTCCTTTCTAACATCCAAATCTAACTTCTCTGCAGCTGACTGTGTGGAGATTGAACGCTTGATTTTATCGAAGCAAGAATTCTCTGATTCTGTTATCAGTACTTTGATACAGGCTAGAAAGCCTGTCACTAGATATATCTATCATAAGATATGGCGTAAATATCTTTATTGGTGTGAATCCAAGGGCTACTCATGGAGTAAAGTTAGGATTCCTAGGATTCTGTCTTTTCTCCAAGAAGGATTGGAGAAAGGCCTATCAGCGAGTTCCTTAAAGGGACAAATTTCTGCGTTGTCAATTTTGTTTCACAAACGATTTGACAGATTTGCCAGATGTTCAGTCTTTTTGTCAGGCTCTAACCAGAATTAAGCCTATTTTTAGGCCAATTACTCCTCCCTGGAGTTTGAATTTAGTTCTTCAAGTTCTTCAAGGGGTTCCGTTTGAACCTTTGCATTCCATAGATATAAAATCATTATCTTGGAAAGTTCTGTTTTTGGTTGCTATTTCTTCGGCTCGAAGAGTTTCTGAGCTTTCAGCGCTACAGTGTGATTCTCCTTATCTCATTTTTTCATTCTGATAAGGTGGTTTTACGTACCAAACCTGGTTTTCTTCCTAAGGTTGTTTCGAATAAGAATATTAATCAGGAAATTATTGTTCCTTTATTGTGTCCTAATCCTTCCAAGAAGGAGCGTCTGTTACATAACTTGGACGTGGTCCATGCGTTAAAATTTTAGTTACAGCCAACTAAGGATTTCTGTCAATCATCTTCATTGTTTATTCTGGAAAGCGTAGGGGTCAGAAAGCTACGGCTACCTCTCTTTTTCATATGCCGCCTGGCATACGAGACTGCTGGTCAGCAGCCTCCTGAAAGAATTACAGCTCATTCTACTAGGGCTGTGGCTTCCACATGGGCTTTTAAAAACGATGCATCTGTTGAACAGATTTGTAAGGTTGCGACTTGGTCGTCCCTTCATAGTTTTTCCAAATTTTACAAATTTGATACTTTTGCTTCTTCTGAGGCTATTTTTGGGAGAAAAGTTCTTCAAGCAGCGGTGCCTTCCATTTAGGTCTCTGTCTTGTCCCTCCCTTTCATCCGTGTCCTGTTGCTTTGGTATTGTATCCCACAAGTAAGGATGAAATCCGTGGACTCGTCATATCTTGTAGAAGAAAAGGAAATTTATGCTTACCTGATAAATTGATTTCTTCTACGATATGTCGAGTCCACGGCCCTCTCTGTCAATTTAAGACAGATTGTTTTTTTTTTTATTTACAACTTCAGTCACCTCTGCACCTTTTAGCTTTTATTTACTCTTCCTATAACCTTCGTCGAATGACTGGAGGTGGAGGGGAAGGGAGAAGTTATATATACAGCTCTGCTGTGGTGCTCTTTGCCACTTCCTGTTAGCAGGAGGATAATATCCCACAAGTAAGGATGAAATCCGTGGACTCGTCGTATCGTAGAAGAAATCAATTTATCAGGTAAGCATAAATTTCCTTTTATGTAAGAACTTACCTGATAAATTCATTTCTTTCATATTGGCTAGAGTCCATGAGGCCCACCCTTTTTATGGTGGTTATGATTTTTTGTATAAAGCACAATTATTTCCAAATGTCTTTTGTTGATGCTTTCTACTCCTTTCTTTATTACCCCATTGCTTGGCTATTCGTTAAACTGACTTGTGGGTGTGGTGAGGGGTGTATTTATAGGCATTTTGAGGTTTGGGAAACTTTGCCCCTCCTGGTAGGATTGTATATCCCATACGTCACTAGCTCATGGACTCTTGCCAATATGAAAGAAATTAATTTATCAGGTAAGTTCTTACATAAATTATGTTTTTTCGTTCCTTTCGTTTGGATAAATCCTGATGACAGTAGCCCTCCGTAAAGCCCGAGCAATTCAAGGAGACTTGGAAGCCGGCTCAGTCCTAGAATAAATCCAAGCAGAACAAGAATCCTGCTGAGACAAAGTCGGCATGAATTGGCTGCCCCCCGATCCGGCTCTGGATCTTGTAGGGGGCAGACAGTCACTTTTTTTGGAAGCTTGGTTTGGGAACGTGCAAGACGCGTGGTTCCTGGAGGTCATTGCTCAGGGATACAGGATAGGTTTCAAGTCGCATCCACTCAGGGGCAGAATCCTCTTGCCAAACCTGTCTTCAAGGCCAGAAAAGAGAGAGGCCTTTTTTGGGTGTGTGAGGGATCTATCCTCCCTGGGAGTCATTGTCCTGGTACCTCTTGCAAAAAGAGTTCTGGGATGCTACTCAAACCTTTTTGTGGTCCCAAAGAAGGAGGGAACTTTTCACCCGATTCTGGACCTAAAGTGCTTTAACAAATTCCTATCTGTCCCCTCGTTCAAGATGGAGACAATAAGGTCCATCCTGCCCTTAGTTTAGGAAGGTCAGTTTATCACCATGATAGATCTGAAGGATTATTACCTTCATTTTCCAATACCCAAGGAACATTTCAAGTTCCTAAACTTCGTTTATTGCACTTCTGTTTGGTCTAGCTACTGCTCCAAGAGTTTTTACAAAGGCTTTAGGGGCTCTGCTTGCCGTGGCCAGAACCAAGGGTATAGCAGAAGCGCCATACTTGGAAGATATTCTGGTTTAAGCACCATCCTTTCGCCCTGCAGCAGACCATTCAAAAGCTCTTCTATTTCTTATTCGATCTCATGGATGGAAGATAAACTTAGAAAAGAGGGTGGTAATCCTGGGATTGTGACTACAGACGCAAATCTCTCAGGATGGGTAGCTGTTTGGGGTGCCAGGAAGGCACAGGGCCGGTGGACTCGAGGAATCTCTTATCCCGATCAACATTCTTGAACTTTGAGCGATCTTCAACGCTCTGAAGGCTTGGCCTCTTCGGGGTTTGTCCAGTTAATCAGATTTTGATCTGACAACTTTACCTCGATGGCTTACATCAACCATCGGGGGGAACGAGAAGCTCCTTAGCGATGAGGGAAGTATCTCAAATTCAGGACTGGGCGGAGGCCCACAACTGCTCGCTGTCAGCGATCCACATTCCAGGTGTGGACAACTGGGATGCGGACTTTCTCAGCAGACAATTGTTTCATCCAGGGGAATGATCTCTCCATCCTGAGGTGTTTGCAGAGATTTGCAACAGATGGGGGACGCCGGTGATAGATCTCATGGGGTCGAGACTCAATAACAAGCTACCCAGATACGGGTCGTGGTCCAGGGATCCACAGGCAGAGCTGATAGATGCCTTAGTAGTGCCCTGGGGGTTCAACCTAGTTTACATTTTTCCATCGTTACCACTTCTTCCTCGGGTTGTGGTCCGCATCAAACAGGAGCAAGCTTTGACTAGTCTAATTGCTCCATCATGGCCTCGTAGGATGTGGTTTGCGGACCTGGTTGGGGATGTCATCTTTTCCTTCATTGAGGTTACCTTGTCGCAGAAATCTGCTGGAACAGGTTCCCTTTTAGCATCAAAATCTATATTCTCTGAGTCTGACTGCGTGGAGATTGAATGCTTAGTCCTAGGCAAGAGAGGGTTTTCTGTGAGAGTGATTAATACTCTCATTCAAGCTAGAAAGCCGGTCACCCGTCGCATCTATCATAAGGTGTGGAGGACCTACTTATTCTGGTGGGAAAAACGTGGATTCCCCTGGCATAAGGTCAAGGTGTCCAGGATTCTTTCCTTTCTCCAAGATGGTTTGGAGAAGGGACTTGCCTCGAGTTCCTTAAAGGGATAGATCTCGGCTCTTTCTGCGTTCTTGCACGAGGCTCGCTGAGCTTCCTGATATTCAATCTTTTGTTCAGGCTCTGTCTAGAATCAGGCCTGTGTTTAGACACTCCTCCTTGGAGTTTAAATTTGATTCTTTAGGTTCTGCAGAGGGCTCCGTTTGAACCCATGCATTCGGTGGACATTAAATTACTGTCTTGGATGGTTCTTTTTCTACTGGCTATTTCTTCAGCAGGCAGAGTCTCTGAGATGGCGGCCTTGCAATGTAAGTCTCCTTACCTAGTTTTTCATACTGATAAGGCTGTTCTTCGCATTGGTTTGGGTTTTCTCCCTAAGGTTGTGTCTGATCGCAACATCAATCAGGAGATCGTGGTTCCTTCCTTGTCTCCTAATTCTTCTTCAAGGGAACAATTATTTCATAATTTCAATGCGGTTCGGGCTTTGAAATTCTATCTTCAGGCTACTAAGGATTTCAGACAAACTTCTTCCTTATTTGTTGTCTATTCCGGGAAGCATAAGGGTCAGAAGGTCTCTTCGACTTCCTTTTCTTTTTGGTGAAGGAGTGTTATCTGCTTAGCTTATGAGACAGCGGGACATAAACCTCCTCAGAGGATTACGGCTCATTCTTCTAGAGCAGTGGCTTCCTCTTGGGCCTTTTAAGAACGAGGCCTCTATGGATCAGATTTGTACAGTGGCTACCTGGTCCGCCTTACATACTTTTTCTAAATTTTACAAGTTTGATGTTTTTGCTTCGTCTGAATCAGCTTTCTAGAGAAAGGTTTTGCAGGCTGTGGTGCCCTCAGATTAGAGTCCGTCTCTCTTTTTGTCCCTCCCTTTATCATTCAGTGTCCTCTAGAGCTTGGGTAGAGTTTTCCCAACAGTAAGAAATGATGCCGTGGACTCTCCTTATATAAAGGAGGAAAACATAAATTATGCTTACCAGATAATTTCATTTCCTTCTGTATATGGAAAATCCACAGCCCCCGCCTGTGTTCTCCGATGGGTTGGCCCTCTAAATTATATGTTTCTTATGGCACCATTTATACCCTGATATTTCTCCTACTGTTCCTTGTTCCCTCTGCTTAATGACTGGTGGATGAGGGAAGTGGGTGCGGTATTTACGCCTTTGGCTTGGGTGTCTTTGCCTCCTCCTGGTGGTCAAGTTCAGTATTTCCCAACAGTAAAGAATGATGCTGTGGTCTCTCCTTATACAGAAGGAAATTAAATTATATGGTAAGCATAATTTTATGTTTTTTTACATTTTCCTTCTTTCTTTGTGCTCTTGTTGCCATGAGTACTGCTCAACCCTCCATTATTAATATTAATCTACATATATTTACTATCCTACTCCTCTCATCTCACCTTGATTTCCTCCTCTTTTAGTTATTTTCTTTTATCGTCACATTTTTCTTTCTTGAGTCTGCCTGTATATTATGTAGATGAGTTTGTCTATTAAAGAAACTTGCTAGTCAAAACTGAAATGCATATGGGTATGTATATTTTTGTTTGTACCTGCATTAAAAATTCCCTTAGAGCTTATAGTGGTGTGTCACATTGTTAATGACTTTATTGTTGCCAATGCATTAAAAGCCACTGGCTCACTTAGCATGTTATTGGTATTTTAATATGGGTTCATGGAGTAAATATACAGGTGCTCCTTGTGCACCTGTACAAAGTAAAAGCTACCACTGAAACATTTTATTTTTTTATTAATACATGTGTAATACAATAATGCTTGTGTTTAGAAGTGAAATACACTCATGCGTTTCAGTTTTGACTACTATGTCCCTTTAAGAAGTAGTGTGTTTTGGTGTTTAGTATTGCGTCCCCATACTGGTATAATATAGCTTAAAAATACTGTGTAAAATAACAGAGGGACAGTAATTCTTCAAGTGTTATTTGAAACTCTTGCTACCAGCAAAACCTGTAAATAGCCATACCATCTTGTGTAAATTTAGAGCTACTGGGCGATGCTGACTGTTTTGTAATGAACCTAGTGTGTGAGATTATTCTGACTTCCCATCCTTTTATAATTTTTTCACACTGCTTATTTTAACTTTGATTTTGTTTGCCCCCTGGTGACCCTGTTTCCCTTTCCCCAGTAGCTTATTTTTCATTTGTTACATTCTTCCTTATGAGTCACAGTCCTGATCTTCTAGCTTCTAACACACTTTTTCTATCCCTGATCTCTCCAGCAACTCTTTTCTTCTCTCTTCTCCTCATACTCTCCCGTTAAGGATGAGGGGACGACATAAAATTATAAAAAGAAAATGCTTTAATCTTTTAGAGCATTTTATTATTGCACTGTAGCGTGCATATAGCTATTTAATTACACCTGTGTAAAGGCACAGTGTACTGTGTTTTTTTTGTACCTGCTGAAGTATATTCAATTAAGAAATAGCTCCTTTACCTTTGATTTCTTCTAAACCTTTTTTATATATCTTTCCTACCTAAGATAGGGAGAGTCCACGGCTTCATTCCTTACTGTTGGGAAATACAACACCTGGCCACCAGGAAGAGGCAAAGACACCCCAGCCAAAGGCTTAAATATCCCTCCCACTTCCTCATTACCCCAGTCATTCTTTGCCTTTCGTCACGTTATGAGGTGGCAGAGAAGTGTCAGAAGATTCGGAGAGTCCTGAAAAAACATAATTTATGCTTACCTGATAAATTCCTTTCTTCTGTAGTGTGATCAGTCCACGGGTCATCATTACTTCTGGGATATTACTCCTCCCCAACAGGAAGTGCAAGAGGATTCACCCAGCAGAGCTGCATATAGCTCCTCCCCTCTACGTCACTCCCAGTCATTCGACCAAGGACCAACGAGAAAGGAAAAGCCAAGGGTGAAGTGGTGACTGGAGTATAAATTAAAAAATATTTACCTGCCTTAAAAACAGGGCGGGCCGTGGACTGATCACACTACAGAAGAAAGGAATTTATCAGGTAAGCATAAATTATGTTTTCTTCTGTTAAGTGTGATCAGTCCACGGGTCATCATTACTTCTGGGATACCAATACCAAAGCAAAAGTACACGGATGACGGGAGGGATAGGCAGGCTCTTTATACAGAAGGAACCACTGCCTGAAGAACCTTTCTCCCAAAAATAGCCTCCGAAGAAGCAAAAGTGTCAAATTTGTAAAATTTGGAAAAAGTATGAAGCGAAGACCAAGTTGCAGCCTTGCAAATCTGTTCAACAGAGGCCTCATTCTTGAAGGCCCAAGTGGAAGCCACAGCTCTAGTAGAATGAGCTGTAATTCTTTCAGGAGGCTGCTGTCCAGCAGTCTCATAAGCTAAACGAATTATGCTACGAAGCCAAAAAGAAAGAGAGGTAGCGGAAGCTTTTTGACCTCTCCTCTGCCCAGAGTAAATGACAAACAGAGAAGACGTTTGTCGAAATTCCTTAGTTGCCTGTAAGTAAAATTTTAGAGCACGGACTACATCCAGGTTGTGCAGTAGACGTTCCTTCTTTGAAGAAGGATTTGGGCATAAAGAAGGAACAACAATCTCTTGATTGATATTCCTGTTAGTAACTACCTTAGGTAAGAACCCAGGTTTAGTACGCAGGACTACCTTATCCGAATGAAAAATCAAATAAGGAGAATCACAATGTAAGGCTGATAATTCAGAGACTCTTCGAGCCGAGGAAATAGCCATTAAAAATAGAACTTTCCAAGATAACAACTTTATATCAATGGAATGAAGGGGTTCAAACGGAACGCCCTGTAAAACATTAAGAACAAGGTTTAAACTCCATGGTGGAGCAACAGTTTTAAACACAGGCTTAATTCTGGCCAAAGCCTGACAAAAAGCCTGGACGTCAGGAACTTCTGACAGACGTTTGTGTAACAGAATGGACAGAGCTGAGATCTGTCCCTTTAATGAACTAGCAGATAAACCCTTTTCTAAACCTTCTTGTAGAAAAGACAATATCCTAGGAATCCTAACCTTACTCCAAGAGTAACCTTTGGATTCACACCAATATAGGTATTTACGCCATATCTTATGGTAAATCTTTCTGGTAACAGGTTTCCTAGCCTGTATTAAGGTATCAATAACTGACTCAGAAAATCCACGTCTTGATAAAATCAAGCGTTCAATTTCCAAGCAGTCAGCTTCAGAGAAGTTAGATTTTGATGTTTGAAGGGACCCTGTATCAGAAGGTCCTGTTTCAGAGGTAGAGACCAAGGTGGACAGGATGACATGTCCACCAGGTCTGCATACCAAGTCCTGCGTGGCCACGCAGGTGCTATTAGAATCACTGATGCTCTCTCTTGTTTGATTCTGGCAATCAATCGAGGAAGCAACGGGAAGGATGGAAACACGTAAGCCATCCTGAAGTCCCAAGGTGCTGTCAGAGCATCTATCAGGACTGCTCCTGGATCCCTGGATCTGGACCCGTAACGAGGAAGCTTGGCGTTCTGTCGAGACGCCATGAGATCTATCTCTGGTTTGCCCCAACGTCGAAGTATTTGGGCAAAGACCTCCGGATGAAGTTCCCACTCCCCCGGATGAAAAGTCTGACGACTTAAGAAATCCGCCTCCCAGTTCTCCACTCCCGGGATGTGGATTGCTGACAGGTGGCAAGAGTGAGACTCTGCCCAGCAAATTATCTTTGATACTTCCATCATAGCTAGGGAGCTTCTTGTCCCTCCCTGATGGTTGATGTAAGCTACAGTCGTGATGTTGTCCGACTGAAACCTGATGAACCCCCGAGTTGTCAACTGGGGCCAAGCCAGGAGGGCATTGAGAACTGCTCTCAATTCCAGAATGTTTATTGGCAGGAGACTCTCCTCCTGACTCCATTGTCCCTGAGCCTTCAGAGAATTCCAGACGGCACCCCAACCTAGAAGGCTGGCGTCTGTTGTTACAATTGTCCAGTCTGGTCTGCTGAATGGCATCCCCCTGGACAGATGTGGCCGAGAAAGCCACCATAGAAGAGAATTTCTGGTCTCTTGATCCAGATTCAGAGAAGGGGATAAGTCTGAGTAATCCCCATTCCACTGACTTAGCATGCACAGTTGCAGTGGTCTGAGGTGTAAGCGTGCAAAGGGTACTATGTCCATTGCCGCTACCATTAAGCCGATTACCTCCATGCATTGAGCCACTGACGGGTGTTGAATGGAATGAAGGGTGCGGCAAGCACTTTGAAGTCTTGTTAGCCTGTCCTCTGTCAGGTAAATCTTCATTTCTACAGAATCTATAAGAGTCCCCAGGAAGGGAACTCTTGTGAGTGGAACGAGTGAACTTTTCTTTTCGTTCACCTTCCATCCATGTGACCTTAGAAATGCCAGCACTAACTCTGTATGAGACTTGGCAGTTTGAAAGCTTGAAGCTTGTATCAGAATGTCGTCTAGGTATGGAGCTACCGAGATTCCCCGCGGTCTTAGTACCGCCAGAAGAGCACCCAGAACCTTTGTGAAGATTCTTGGAGCTGTAGCCAATCCGAATGGAAGAGCCACAAACTGGTAATGCCTGTCTAGGAAGGCAAACCTTAGGTACCGATAATGATCTTTGTGAATCGGTATGTGAAGGTAAGCATCTTTTAAATCTACAGTGGTCATGTATTGACCCTCTTGGATCATAGGTAAAATTGTCCGAATAGTCTCCATCTTGAACGATGGAACTCTTAGGAATTTGTTTAGGATCTTTAAGTCCAGGATTGGTCTGAAAGTTCCCTCTTTTTTGGGAACCACAAACAGATTTGAGTAAAACCCCTGTCCCTGTTCCGATCGTGGAACTGGATGGATTACTCCCATTAACAAGAGCTCTTGTACGCAGCGTAGAAACGCCTCTTTCTTTGTCTGGATTGTTGACAATCTTGACAGATGAAATCTCTCTCTTGGAGGAGAGTATTTGAAGTCCAGAAGGTATCCCTGAGATATTATCTCTAGCGCCCAGGGATCCTGAACATCTCTTGCCCAAGCCTGGGCGAAGAGAGAAAGTCTGCCCCCCACTAGATCCGATCCCGGATCGGGGGCCCTCAATTCATGCTGTTTTAGGGGCAGCAGCAGGTTTCCTAGTCTGCTTGCCCTTGTTCCAGGACTGGTTAGGTTTCCAGCCTTGTCTGTAGCGAGCAACAGCTCCTTCCTGTTTTGGTGCAGAGGAAGTTGATGCTGCTCCTGCTTTGAAATTACGAAAGGAACGAAAATTAGACTGTCTAGTCTTGGCTTTGGCTTTGTCCTGAGGCAGGGCATGGCCTTTACCTCCTGTAATGTCAGCGATAATCTCTTTCAACCCGGGCCCGAATAAGGTCTGCCCTTTGAAAGGTATATTAAGCAATTTAGACTTAGAAGTAACATCAGCTGACCAGGATTTTAGCCACAGCGCCCTGCGTGCCTGAATGGCGAATCCTGAATTCTTCGCCGTAAGTTTAGTAAGATGTACTACGGCCTCCGAAATGAATGAATTAGCTAGTTTAAGGACTCTAAGCCTGTCCGTAATGTCGTCCAGAGTAGCTGAACCAATGTTCTCTTCCAGAGACTCAATCCAGAATGCCGCTGCAGCCGTGATCGGCGCAATGCATGCAAGGGGTTGCAATATAAAACCTTGTTGAACAAACATTTTCTTAAGGTAACCCTCTAACTTTTTATCCATTGGATCTGAAAAAGCACAGCTATCCTCCACCGGGATAGTGGTACGCTTAGCTAAGGTAGAAACTGCTCCCTCCACCTTAGGGACCGTTTGCCATAAGTCCCTTGTGGTGGCGTCTATTGGAAACATTTTTCTAAATATCGGAGGGGGTGAGAACGGCACACCGGGTCTATCCCACTCCTTAGTAACAATTTCAGTAAGTCTCTTAGGTATAGGAAAAACCTCAGTACTCGTCGGTACCGCAAAATATTTATCCAACCTACACATTTTCTCTGGTATTGCAACTGTGTTACAATCATTCAGAGCCGCTAACACCTCCCCTAGTAATACACGGAGGTTTTCCAGTTTAAATTTAAAATTTGAAATATCTGAATCCAGTCTGTTTGGATCAGAACCGTCACCCACAGAATGAAGTTCTCCGTCCTCATGTTCTGCCACCTGTGACGCAGTGTCTGACATGGCCCTAATATTATCAGCGCACTCTGTTCTCACCCCAGAGTGATCACGCTTACCTCTTAGTTCTGGTAATTTAGCCAAAACCTCAGTCATAACAGTAGCCATATCCTGTAATGTGATTTGTAATGGCCGCCCAGATGTACTCGGCGCTACAATATCACGCACCTCCCTCTGAGCGGGAGATGTAGGTACTGACACGTGAGGCGAGTTAGTCGGCATAACTCTCCCCTCGTTGTTTGGTGAAATTTGTTCAATTTGTACAGATTGACTTTTATTTAAAGTAGCATCAATACAGTTAGTACATAAATTTCTATTGGGCTCCACTTTGGCATTGCAACAAATGACACAGGTATCATCCTCTGAATCAGACATGTTTAACACACTAGCAAATAAACTTGCAACTTGGAAATACAATTCAATTAGAATAATATTAAAATGTACTGTGCCTTTAAGAAGCACAGAAGATCTATGACAGTTGAAAATTAATAAATTGAAACAGTTATAGCCTCAATCCTTGTAAACAACACAACTTTAGCAAAGGTTTAATCCCATTAGCAAAGATAACAAATTCTGAAAGCAGGAAACAAATTACAGAATAAACATTTTTTATCTCAGTCAAACTATAATTCTCACAGCTCTGCTGAGAGAAATTACCTCCCTCAAAATAAGTTTGAAGACCCCTGAGCTCTGTAGAGATGAACCGGATCATGCAGGGAATACAATGAGTTGCTGACTGAAATATTTGATGCATAGAAAAAGCGCCAAAAAACGGCCCCTCCCCCTCACACACAGCAGTGAGGGAGAACAGAAACTGTCAGAAAAACAGATTAAGCAACTGCCAAGTGGAAAAATAGTGCCCAAACATTTATTCACACAGTACCTCAGCAAATGAAAACTATTTTACATTCCAGCAAAAACGTTAAACATAATCTCTAGTTATTAAACAGCTTTATGTATTTCTTACAGTGTAATTCTAGTGAAGTACCATTCCCCAGAATACTGAAGTGTAAAGTATACATACATGACATTATATCGGTATGGCAGGATTTTCTCATCAATTCCATTGTCAGAAAATAAAAACTGCTACATACCTCTATGCAGATTCATCTGCCCGCTGTCCCCTGATCTGAAGTTTACCTCACTCCTCAGATGGCCGAGAACAGCAATATGATCTTAACTACTCCGGCTAAAATCATAGCAAAACTCTGGTAGATTCTTCTTCAAACTCTGCCAGAGAGGTAATAACACACTCCGGTGCTATTTTAAAATAACAAACTTTTGATTGAAGATATAAAACTAAGTATAATCACCATAGTCCTCTCACACATCCTATCTAGTCGTTGGGTGCAAGAGAATGACTGGGAGTGACGTAGAGGGGAGGAGCTATATGCAGCTCTGCTGGGTGAATCCTCTTGCACTTCCTGTTGGGGAGGAGTAATATCCCAGAAGTAATGATGACCCGTGGACTGATCACACTTAACAGAAGAAAGGGTATCTGCCCTTCGAGATAGGACTGGAGTTTGAAGTAGTCATGTCAACCTCTCAGTGAGAGTATTGATGAAAGTTAAAGTCTAGAGATGCAGGGAAAGTTTTTCTGCAAAACCATCCAGAATACTGCTAACAGCTCCTAAGCAATGAGTTTTGACGAGTTTCACTGCCTGCTTTCTCTCATTCAAGTCCATGTCAGGGGTGCTGCTATATGACTGTCACACTTGAGAAGCTGTGTTCTGTTCCTGGAGGTAAGATCGTTTCAATTTTTACACATAAAACACTTTAACAGGGTCAAAGTGTGGCTCCTTTATACCTTGATAGGATCCAGGGTTAATATCCTCTGAAGGGGGTTTATTGAACATTTGGGGTTAATTAATCAGTGTATTAATTATTAACATGCTGCTTTGTGTGATTTTTTTCCTGGGCTTATAAACTTTGTTTTTGGCTTGAACTTTTAAGTTTCACTTTCATTTTTGAAAGTGTTGCACAGCTCCTATTACTTGCTGTACTGGTAATAACAGGTCTATGTTAATTTCCTCCATTCCGGCTGAGACTTGAACCTGAGGAGAGCGTTTCCTCTGTTAACTGTCTGGGTCTAGGAGGTGGTGAGTGCCCCAGACATTGGTAGTATAAAGGTGCAGTTTTCTATAATAAAAATACATTTTTAATTGTGTCCTTCTGTGGGTATAACCTGAGCTATGGAGGACTCTGAAATGTTAGAAGGTACTCCTGTACTAAATCATACCTGTTTATATTGTGAGGAGGCCGTGGTTTTCCCGCCCACTCAATTATGTTCCACATGCCTTAACACAGTTACAAAGTCTAAGAAGGGAGACAAGCCTGCTAAAGCTCTTAGTTCCTCCCAGCCGTCTACCTCTCAGGTCTCGGCATCCCGTGAGATTACTACCCTTGCTACATTATCCACTCCACATGCAGTTCCCCGTAGCACATCTAATCCCCTATCCGGAGGGGGCCTTCTTCCTGCGGACTTTGCCCCTCAGTGCATTACCTCGCTCTAACAAACGCAAGAGAAGGACTAAACATAGCTCTCCTGACCTTTAGTCATCTAAATATTTATCGGATTTAGCTATTATGTCCCAGTTATCTGATGATGATTTAACCTCTGTAGCTTCAGAGGGTGAACTTTCTGGGTCGGAGTCTTTAGAGTCTAATCCTCCTGCTGCGGAGGAACCAGTCCTTTAGATTTAAAATTAAGCACTTTTTTATTAAGGGATATTCTGTCTACGTTAGAGGTTAAAGAGGGCGCACTGCCTGTAGAACCTATGATACCTAAATTAGACATAGTTTACAAAGACAGGAAAGTTCCTTTGACTTTTCCTGTGCCGGTTCAGATGGCGAACATTATTAAGAACAAATGGGAAAGGATTGGTTCTTCCTTTTCCCCCTTGTCTACTTTTAAAAAGTTGTTCCCAGTCCCGGACTCTCAACTGGATTTGTAGGGCTCCATTCCTAAGGTTGATGGTGCTATCTCTACACTTGCTAAATGTACTAAAAAACCTCTTGAGGATAGTTCTTCATTCAGAGAGCCGATTGATAAGAAAATGGAAACCTTTCTGAGCAAGATGTTTCAACATTCGGGATTTTTGTTTCAACCGGCGGCTGCAGTTGCCGGAGAGGCTACCTACTGGTGCAACTCTTTGTCGGAACTCACTGAGGTGGAGTCTCCCCTAGAGGATATTCAAGACAGAACTAAAGCTCTGACAATTGCTTATTCTTTTATCTGTGATGCAACATGCAAATTATTCGCCTAAATGCAAAGGCCTCTTTCTTTGCGTTCCTAGCCCACTGGGCGCTCTGGTTGAAGTCTTGGTCTGCGGATATGACTTAAGTCCAGACTCCTTTCTCTTCCCTTCAAGGGAAAGATTTTATTTGGTCCAGGCCTGGACTCTCTTATTTCTACGGTTACCGGAGGCAAGGGTGCCTTCCTACCGCAAGATAAGAAGAACAAGTCTAAGGGACGACAATCTTCTAATTTTCGTTCTGACAAATCCCAACGACAACAAACCTCCTCCAAGAAGCCGGCTCAGTCCTGCAATAAATCCAAGCAGAATAAGAAGCCAGCCGAAAACAAATCGGCATGAGCCCCCCCCCCCCCCCGATCCGGGTTCAGATTGTGTAGGGAGGGCAGACTGTCTCTTTTTGCCTGGTTCAAGAACATACAGAATATGTCGGTGTCCCTTCCTTCAAGATGGAGACAATAAAGTCCATCCATCCTTTAATTTAGGAAGGCCAGTTTATGACCACTATAGATCTGAGGGACGCTTACCTTCATGTTTCGATCCACAGGTAACACTTTCAGTTTCTGAGGTTTGCATTCCCGCACCAGCACTTCCAGTTCATTGCCCTTCCGTTTGGCCTAGCTACTGCTCCAATAATCTTTACGAAGGTTCTGGGGGCTCTTCTAACTCAGGGTATTGCAGTAGCCCCATACTTGGACGATATTCTGGTGCAAGCACCATCCTTTCATCTTGCAGAAGAATTCTCTGAGTCCCTTCTCAGTCTTCTTCGATCACATGGATGGAAGATAAACTTGGAAAAGAGTTATCTTATCCCAAGTACCAGGATGGAATTACTGGGTACTATAATAGACTCAATATCCATGAGGATATTTCTAACAGACCAAAGACGTTGCAAGCTAACTTCGGCGTGTCTTGCCCTCCAGACCTCCTTGAGTCCCTCTAAGGCTCAGTGTATGGAGGGTGATTGGTCTCATGGTGTCCTGCATGGACATCCATTCCTTTTGCCAGGTTCGGTGTCAGACCTTTACAACTGTGCATGCTGAGGCAGTGGAACGGCGATCATTCAGATCTGTCTCAACAGATTGCAATAGACAGCTGGTCAAGATAATCACTATCTTGATGGCTCTGTCGAGATCATCTGTCCCAAGGGACATGCTTCCTAAGACCATCCTGGGAGATTGTGACTATGGACGCAAGCTTATCCGGATGGGGAGCCGTTTAGGGTGCCTTCCTAACAATCAATATTTTGGAACTACGGGCAATCTTCAAGGCCTTGAAGGCTTGGCCACTTCTGGTTTTGTCCCAGTTTATCAGATTCCAATCAGACAATATAACCTTGGTGGCTTACATCAACCATCAGGGGGTGGAACAAGAAGTTCCTTGGCGATGAACGAAGTATCTCAGATTCTGGAGTGGGCGGAGGCCCACAGCTTTTCGCTGCCAGTGATCCACATTCCAGGTGTGGACAAATGGGAGGCGGATTTTCTCAGCAGGCAATCCTTCCATCCAGGGGAATGGTCTCTCCATCCCAAGGTATTTGCAGAGATATGCAGCCAATGGGGGGTGGTGGAGATAGATCTCATGGCGTCCTTTCTCAATACCAAGCTACCCAGGTCCGGGGTCGAGGGATCACAAAGCAGATCTAATAGATGCATGGAGGCTTAAACTTTTATATATCTTTTTCCTCCATTACCGCTTCTTCCTCGAGTGGTGGCCCGCATCAAGCATGAGCGGGTATCAGTAATCCTGATTGCTCCATCGTTGCCGTGAAGGACGTGGTTCGCGGATCTAGTGGGGATGTCCTCATCTCCACCGTGGAAGTTACCTTGTCACAGAGACCTGCGTATACAAGGTGGATTTGTTCATTAAAATCTAGATTCTCTGAGGCTGACTGCGTGGAGATTGAACGCTTAGTCTTAGCCAAGAGAGGTTTCATTGATGCTCTTATTCAAGCTCGTAAACCAGTTACTTGGCGTATCTACCACAAGGTGTGGAGGACCTACTTATTCTGCTGTGAAGAGCGTGGTTTTTCCTTGCACAGAGTTAAGGTTGCCAGGATCTTATCTTTTCTCCTGGATGGGCTGGAGAAGGGCCTTTCTTCTAGTTCCCTGAGGGTACAGATTTCGGCCCTGTTGGTTTTATTGTGTCAGGGTTTTTCCCTGCTTTGTTTGCCATGTGCTGCTGGCAGCCATTTTACTCATCTCTCTTGCTGACTCTGGTGCAAAGTGTGTGATGCTGCTCATTTCCTGCATGCCCTTTTATGGCCAGACTGGTGTACATCATCCATGTGAGACAGGTTGCAATCTCAGAATTGTGATGTCATCACTTATTATTTAAAGGGCCTCTGTTCAGTTTGCTTTGCCCTTGTGTTCTCTCAGGATAAATATAATATTTATATAACAGACAAAAGAGATTGCTACATTTCGACCATCCTGGCCTTAATCATGCATATACACCTTAGTTCTCAACCTCAATTTATAATTACAATCATTAGTCAAATATTCAACAGGTGAGTTTAGTGATCATGTATCTTTAAAAGATTTCTATCGCCATCTAGTGGTCTCTAAACTTAAAGCCTGTTATTCCTATCAAGTAATAACATATTGTCAAGGTTTTTTCCCTGTTTTGTTTGCCATGTGCTGCTGGCAGCCATTTTACTCACCTCTCTTGCGGACTCTGGTGCATACTGTGTGATGCTGCTCATTTCCTGCACTTCCTTTTATGGCCACGCTGGTGTATATCATCCGTGTGAGACAGGATGCAGTCTCAGAATTGTGATGTCATCACTTATTATTTAAAGGGCCTCTGTTCAGTATGCTTTGCCCTTGCGTTGTCTCAGACCTGTTTGTGTGAGTTCCTGTGTATTACCTGGCTGTCTGTCGTCCCTCCTGGTTCCTGATCCCTGGCTTGTTCCGGACTCTGCTGTTCTCCTTGTTCCTGATTCCGGCTCATCTGATTAGTCACTTTGACTCCTGACTCGGCTTGTCTGACTATTCCCTTTGGCTCCTGACTCGGCTCATCTGACTACCAGCTCTGGTTATGTCTCCTGGCTTGTTATTTGACTTGTGGACTTTTTATTATTTTTTGCTATTAATAAAGGTGTGATTATTTTTGCACTTTTCGTCTGTCTTATTCCTGGCACCCTGACATATTGTACAAGAGACTGGCTGAGAGTCCAGACGTGCAGTACTTTGTTAAGGCTCTGATTAGGATCAGACCTGTGTTTAGATATGGGGCTCCTCCTTGGAGCCTAAATCTTGTTCTTCGGGTTTTGCAACAGGTTCCGTTTGATCCTCTGCATTCTGTTGACATTAAATTATCTTGGAAGGTTCTCTTTTTATTGGCTATTGCTTCTGCGTGCAGAGTGTCTGAGATCTCTGCTTTGCAATGTGAGCCCTCTTATCTGATTTTTCATGCAGATAAGGCAGTTTTACGTACTAAATTAGGTTTTCTTCCTAAGGTTGTGTCAGATCGCAACATCAGTCAGGAGATTGTGGTTCCTTCCTTGTGTCCTAATCCTTCTTACTTCACAATTTGGATATGGTTTGTGCCCTGGAGTTTTCAGGCTACTAAGGAGTTTAGACAATCTTCCTCCTTGTTTTGTTGTCTATTCGGGGAAGCGTAAGGGGCAGAAGGCTACTTCGACTTCCCTATCTTTTTGGTTAAGGAGTGTCATCCGCTTAGCTTACGAGACAGCGGGACATCGTCCTCCTGAGAGGATAACGGCTCATTCCACTAGAACAGTGGCTTCCTTTTGGGCCTTTAAGAACTTGGCCTCTATGGATATGATTTGTAAGGCAGGGTACCTGGTCATCCTTACATACTTTGTACAAAATCCTTACATACTTACTTTGTACAAAATTTTACAAGTTTGATCTTTTTGCTTCGGCTGAAGAAGCTTTCGAGAAAAAAATATGTTTTGCAGGCTGTGGTGCCCTCAGAATAGGGGCAGCCTCTTCCTTTTTGTTCCCTCCCGTTATTCATTCAGTGTCCTCTGGAGATTGGGTATAGTTTTTGCAACAGAAAGGGATGAAGCCCAGTACTCTCCCTTTCTTAGGAATGAAAGCATAATTTATGCTTACCAGATAAATTCCTTTTCTTCTGGATAAGGAGAGTCCACGGCCACCGCCCATTTTTTCTTGTCCATGGGTGGTCCCCTATTTATTTTATTCTTCTGGCACCATTTATACCCTAATGTTTCTCCTAGTTTTCCTTGTTCCCTCGGCACAATAACTGGGGTAATGAGGAAGTGGGAGGGATATTTAAGCATGTGGCTGGGGTGTCTTTGCCTCCTCCTGGTGCCAGATGTTGTATTTCCCAACAGTAAGAAATGAAGCCGTGGACTCTCCCTAGCCGGAAGGAAAGGAATTTATCTGGTAACCAATTTAGAGTATAGGTGTGGATAGAAAATAGCCAAATAACACGCCAAGTTAGGGAGTAGGTACTAAAACTTTTATTTTCCATTGTTCTCTCTGTTTGTCTCACTATGTATATAGAGATAAGAAAAGGATGATTTTCATCTAAAAGGGAGGAGAGTCCACGGCTTCATTCATTACTTGTGGGAGATAAGAACCTGGCCACCAGGAGGAGGCAAAGACACCCCAGACAAAGGCTTAAATACCTCTCCCACTTCCCTCACCCCCAGTCATTTTTTGGCTTTCTTCACAGGAGGTTGGCAGAGAAGTGTTCAAAGATTCGGAGTAGTCCCTTATGGAGGGTAGTACTCTTTGAAATAAGACTGGATTTTTAAGTAGTCCTGTCAGCCTCTTAGTGAGAGCTTGGGTGAATGTTAGAGTCTGGAGATGTAGGGAGAGTCTTTCTGCGAAACCATCCCGACTAATTTTAACAGCACCATAAGCAATCAGCTTCGCTGCCTGCTTTCTTCACTAAAGTCCATGTTTGGAGCGATGCTACTACATTGTGACACTTGAGAGACCATGTTCCTGATTCTAGTAAGATCTTTTCATTTTTTAAACACGTAATGTAAACGTAGAAGACAGGGTCACAGTGTGATACCTTTCTTTCATGTAATTAACAAGAGTCCATGAGCTAGTGACGTATGGGATATACATTCCTACCAGGAGGGGCAAAGTTTCCCAAACCTCAAAATGCCTACAAATACACCCCTCACCACACCCACAATTCAGTTTTACAAACTTTGCCTCCGATGGAGGTGGTGAAGTAAGTTTGTGCTAGATTCTACGTTGATATGCGCTCCGCAGCAAGTTGGAGCCCGGTTTTCCTCTCAGCGTGCAGTGAATGTCAGAGGGATGTGAGGAGAGTATTGCCTATTTGAATGCAGTGATCTCCTTCTACGGGGTCTATTTCATAGGTTCTCTGTTATCGGTCGTAGAGATTCATCTCTTACCTCCCTTTTCAGATCGACGATATACTCTTATATATACCATTACCTCTGCTGATTTTCGTTTCAGTACTGGTTTGGCTTTCTACAAACATGTAGATGAGTGTCCTGGGGTAAGTAAGTCTTATTTTCTGTGACACTCTAAGCTATGGTTGGGCACTTTTTTATAAAGTTCTAAATATTTGTATTCAAACATTTATTTGCCTTGACTCAGGATGTTCAACATTCCTTATTTTCAGACAGTCAGTTTCATATTTGGGATAATGCATTTGAATCAATCATTTTTTCTTACCTTAAAAAATTTGACTTTTTCCCTGTGGGCTGTTAGGCTCGCGGGGGCTGAAAATGCTTCATTTTATTGCGTCATTTTTGGCGCTGACTTTTTTGGCGCAATATTTTTTTTCTGTTTCCGGCGTCATACGTGTCGCCGAAAGTTGTGTCATTTTTGACGTTCTTTTGCATCAAAAATGTCGGCGTTCCGGATGTGGCGTCATTTTTGGCGCCAAAAGCATTTAGGCGCCAAATAATGTGGGCGTCTTATTTGGCGCTAAAAAAATATGGGCGTCACTTTTGTCTCCACATTATTTAAGTCTCATTATTTATTGCTTCTGGTTGCTAGAAGCTTGTTCACTGGCATTTTTTTCCCATTCCTGAAACTGTCATTTAAGGAATTTGATCAATTTTGCTTTATATGTTGTTTTTTCTATTACATATCGCAAGATGTTCCACGTTGCAACTGAGTCAGAAGATACTTCAGGAATACTTCAGGATCTATCAATATTGAATCGTTATGTAAGGATACCAACATTCAAGATGGTTACTGTAGGACTATTCTGCCTTTTGTTTAGTAAGGGCATTATATGTCTACAATAGATTTACAGGATGTGTATCTGCATATTCCGATTCATCCAGATCATTTTTAGTGTCTGAGATTCTCTTTTTAGACAAGCATTACCAGTTTTGTGGCTCTACCGTTTGGCCTAGCCTCAGTTCCAAGAATTTTTTTCAAAGATTCTCGGTGCCCTTCTTTCTGTATTCAGAGAACGGGGTTTTGGTATTTCCTTATTTGGACGATTATCTTGGTATTTGCTCAGTCTTCTCATTCGAAGAATCTCATGCGAATCGATTTGTGTTGTTTCTTCAAGATCATGGTTGGAGGATCAATTTACCAAAAAGTTCATTGATTCCTCAGTCAAGGGTAACCTTTCTGGGTTTCCAGATAGATTCAGTGTCCATGACTCTGTCTTTAACAGACAAAAGACGTCTAAAATTGATTTCAGCTTGTCGAAACCTTCAGTCACAATCATTCCCTTCGGTAACCTTATGCATGGAAATTCTAGGTCTTATGACTGCTGCATCGGACGCGATCCCCTTTGCTCGTTTTCACATGCGACCTCTTCAGCTCTGTATGCTGAATCAATGGTGCAAGGATTACACAAAGATATCTCAATTTATATCTTTATAAACCGATTGTTCGACACTCTCTAACGTGGTGGACAGATCACCATTGTTTAATTTAGGGGGCTTCTTTTTGTGCTTCCGACCTGGACTGTAATTTCAACAGATACAAGTCTCACAGGTTGGGGAGCTGTGTGGGGATCTCTGACGGCACAAGGAGTTTGGGAATCTCAGGAGGTGAGATTACCGATCAATATTTTGGAACTCCGTGCAATTTTCAGAGCTCTTCAGTTTTGGCCTCTTCTGTAGAGAGAATCGTTCATTTGTTTTCAGACAGACAATGTCACAACTGTGGCATACATCAATCATCAAGGAGGGACTCACAGTCCTCTGGCTATGAAAGAAGTATCTCGAATTTTTTTGGTTTGGGCGGAATCCAGCTCCTGTCTAATCTCTGCGGTTTATATCCCAGGTGTAGACAATTGGGAAGCGGATTATCTCAGCCGCCAAATGTTCCATCCGGGCGAATGGTCTCTTCACCCAGAGGTATTTCTTCAGATTGTTCAAATGTGGGAACTTCCAGAAATAGATCTGATGGCGTCTCATCTAAACAAGAAACTTCCCAGATATCTGTCCAGATCCCGGGATCCTCAGGCGGAGGCAGTGGATGCATTTTCACTTCCTTGGAAGTATCATCCTGCCTATATTTTTCCGCCTCTAGTTCTTCTTCCAAGAGTAATCCCCAAGATACTAAAGGAATGCTCGTTTGTTCTGCTTGTAGCTCCGGCATGGCCTCACAGGTTTGGTATGCGGATCTTGTCCGGATGGCCTCTTGCCAACCATGGACTCTTCCGTTAGACCAGACTTTCTGTCGCAAGGTCCTTTTTTCCATCAGGATCTGAAATCCTTAAATTTATAGGTATGGAGATTGAACGCTTGATTCTTGGTCAAAGAGATTTCTCTGACTCTGTGATTAATACTATGTTACAGGCTCGTAAATCTGTATCTAGAGAGATATATTATAGAGTCTGGAAGACTTATATTTTTTGGTGTCTTTCTCATCATTTTTCTTGGCATTCTTTTAGAATGCCGAGAATTTTTTTCAGTTTCTTCAGGATGGTTTAGATAAGGGTTTGTCTGCAAGTTCCTTGAAAGGACAAATCTCTGCTCTTTCTGTTCTTTTTCACAGAAAGATTGCTATTCTTCCTGATATTCATTGTTTTGTACAAGCTTTGGTTCGTATAAAACCTGTCATTAAGTCAATTTCTCCTCCTTGGAGTTTGATTTTGGTTCTGGGAGCTCTTCAAGCTCCTCCCTTTGAACCTATGCATTCATTGGTCATTAAATTACTTTCTTGGGAAGTTTTGTTCCTTTTGGCCATCTCTTCTGCCAGAAGAGTTTCTGAATTATCTGCTCTTTTCTTGTGAGTCTCCTTTTCTGATTTTTCATCAGGATAAGGCGGTGTTGCGAACTTCTTTTGAATTTTTACCTAAAGTTGTGATTTCCAACAACATTAGTAGAGAAATTGTGGTTCCTTCATTATGTCCTAATCTTAAGAATTCTAAGGAGAAAGCATTGCATTCTTTGCATGTTGTTAGAGCTTTGAAATATTATGTTGAAGCTACTAAGTCTTTCCGAAAGACTTCTAGTCTTTTTGTTATCTTTTCCGGTTCTAGAAAAGGCCAGAAAGCTTCTGCCATTTCTTTGGCATCTTGGTTGAAATCTTTAATTCATCTTGCCTATGTTGAGTCGGGTAAAACTCCGCCTCAGAGGATTACAGCTCATTCTACCAGGTCAGTTTCTACTTCCTGGGCGTTTTGGAATGAAGCTTCGGTTGATCAGATTTGCAAAGCAGCAACTTGGTCCTCTTTGCATACTTTTTCAATTCTACCTTTTTGATGTATTTTCTTCTTCTGAAGCAATTTTTGGTAGAAAAGTACTTCAGGCAGCGGTTTCAGTCTGAATCTTCTGCTTATGTTTTTTATTAAACTTTATTTTGGGTGTGGATTATTTTCAGCAGGATTTGGCTGTCTTTATTTTATCCCTCCCTCTCTAGTGACTCTTGTGTGGAAAGATCCACATCTTGGGTAATCATTATCCCATACGTCACTAGCTCATGGACTCTTGCTAATTACATGAAAGAAAACATAATTTATGTAAGAACTTACCTGATAAATTCATTTCTTTCATATTAGCAAGAGTCCATGAGGCCCACCCTTTTTGTGGTGGTTATGATTTTTTTGTATAAAGCACAATTATTCCAATTCCTTATTTTATATGCTTTCGCACTTTTTTATCACCCCACTTCTTGGCTATTCGTTAAACTGAATTGTGGGTGTGGTGAGGGGTGTATTTGTAGGCATTTTGAGGTTTGGGAAACTTTGCCCCTCCTGGTAGGAATGTATATCCCATACGTCACTAGCTCATGGACTCTTGCTAATATGAAAGAAATGAATTTATCAGGTAAGTTCTTACATAAATTATGTTTTTATCTTTATATAATCAAGGGTTAATATCCCTGGTAGGGAGATTATTGAACAGGGGGGGGGGGGTATACATAATATTTTTTATTATGTCATTGCTGTGATATGTGTGAGATGAGGCTCTGGTAATGGGTGGACTTTTAGTTTTATTTCCGGGAATTTTTGCGCTTCAGATTTGGCGTGTTTTTCTCTTTAATGCAGTGGTGGTCCTGCGAGGCATTCCTTCTGACCGGGTGTGGCCTAATCGACTTCCTCTGCTTGTCTGGCAGTTACAGGAGACGTAATGGTTTCTGTGGTCCCGGTCATAGGAGGTGGTACGTGCCCCAGTCATTGGAGGTTATAAAGGTGACATTTTATATATAGTACATCTTGTCCGTAATAAAGGCGCAAGCGTGGGAGCACTCTGGCGCGTACCTGTGTTTATTGTGAGGAGGTTCTGGTAGATTCGCCTGCTCAACTATGTTCCACATGCCTTGATAAAGTTACGACATCTAGAAAGAATAGAATGTCTAGTACTACTGAACCGTCCAACTCTAAAGGTTCTCCGTCCCGTGAGGTGCGTTCCCTACATTCATCTCCTGTTATACATGCAGCGCCCCAGTGCACGACTATTTCTCCTACTGGAGGGATCCGTTGGCCTCCAGATTTTGCGGATCAACTGCAAACAGCGATGTCTAAGGAGATTAGTACCTTACCAGGTTCTGCTAAGCGTAAGGTAAAATATGTCGATCCGACCCAGGGGTCATCTACTCCAATGGATTTTTCGAAAACATTATCCACTGACGAGGACGACTCCGACTCTTCGGAGGACGTTCCTTCTGGGTCGGAGTCTGTCATTTAAAGCTCTGACTGCTGAGGAGCCTGACTTTAGGTTTAGGATGGAAAATTTGTGCTTTTTGCTGAAGCAAGTGCTTGCTACCCTTGAGGTTCCGGAACCTAAACTTCCGGAGGAACCTTCGATTTCTAAGCTGGAAAAAGTATATGGGGACAGGGTGACAGGGTGGTGCTTCAGACCTTCCCAGTTCCTGTTAAGATGGCTAACATTTTTAAGAATGAATGGGAGAGATTAGGTTCTTCCTTTTCCCCTTCTTCATCCTTCAAGATGCTGTTCCCCATCCCGGACTCTCAGCTCGAGCTATGGGGGTGTGTCCCTAAGGTAGATTGTGCTAACTCTACGCTCGCAAAGCAGACGATAATTCCTCTTGAGGATAGTTCTTTGTTTAAAGAGCCCATGTATAAAAATTTTTTAGAACATGTTAATAAAAATGTTATAAAGGGACATTCAAGTCCAAAAAAACTTTCATGTTTCAAATAGGTCATGCAATTTTAAAAATTTTTCCAATTTACTTTTATCACCAATTTTGCTTTGTTCTCTTGTTATTCTTAAGTGAAAGCTAAACCTGGGAGGTTCATATGCTAATTTCGTAGACCTTGAAGGCAGCCCCTTTAATCTAAATGCATTTTGATTTGCAGTTTTTCGCCACTTGAGGGCATTAGTTCACGTGTTTCATATAGATAACATTGAGCTGAAACACGTGAATTTACCATGGAGACAGCTCTGATTGGCTAAAATGGAAGTCTGTTAAAAGAACTGAAATAAGGGGCCAGTTTGCTGAGGCTTACATACAAGGTAATTACAGAAGTAAAACGTGTATAATTATAACTGTGTTGGTTATGCAAAACTGGGGAATTGGTAATTAAGGGATTATCTATCTATTAAAACAACAGAAATTCTGGTATTGACTGTCCCTTTAACATACAGGGTTTGTTTTTCAGCCGGCAGCGGTGGTAGCTGCGGTTGCCGAAGCTGTAACATATTGGTGTGAAGCTCTGTCTGACATGGTCGAGAGGGAGAATTTCCTCGATTAGATACAGGAGAGAATTAAGGCCTTGAGGGTCGCTAATTCCTTTATTTGCAATGCCAATATGCAAATTATTTGCCTGAACTCTAAGGTGTCAGGCTTTTCCGTTGTAGCCCGCAGGGCTCTGTGGCTAAAGTCTTGGTCTGTAGACATGACCTCTAAATCTAGACTACTATCCCTTTTATTTCAGGGAAAGATCCTGTTCGGTCCAGGATTGGACTCAATCATATCTACGGTTACGGAGGCAAGGGCGCTTTCCTAAGGGACAAGAAGGCTAAACCTAAGGGATCTACTTTTCGTCCCATTCGTGCGTAAAAGGCCCAACGCCAACAGCCTGCCGCGAAAGCAGATCAGTCTAAGAGCACTTGGAACCCAGCTTAGTTTTGGAATAAGTCCAAGCAGAATAAGAAGCCCGCCGAAACAAAGTCGGCATGAGGGGGCGGCCCTTGAACAGTCTCCGGACCAAGTAGGGGACAGATTATCTCTCTTCTCAGAAGCCTGTTTGCAGGATGTTCAGGACCCTTGGGTTCTGGAGGTTATCGCCCAAGGATATAGGATAGGGTACAGATCTCATCCGCCCAGGGGCAGATTCCTCCTGTCAAACCTTTCTTCCAGACCAGAAAAGAGAGATGCCTTTCTAGAATGTGTGAGGGATCTCTCTTCCCTCTGAGTAATTGTACCGGTAACCCCAGCAGAAAGGGGTTTAGGGTACTATTCAAACCTTTTCGTGGTCCCAAAGACCCGATTCTGGACCTAAAGTGCTTAAACAAATTTCTGGCTGTTCCATCGTTCAAAATGGAAACGATCAGATCTATTTCTGACCCTAGTTCAAGAGGGTTAGTTCATGACGGCAATAGACTTGAAGGATGCCTACCTTCATGTGCCAATCTACAGGGATCACTTCAGGTTCCTGAGATTTGCTTTCCTGGGCCAACATTTCCAGTTTGTGGCCCTTCCCTTTGGTCTGGCGACGGCCCGAGAGACTTCACAAAGGTTCTGGGGGCGCTACTTGCAGTGGCCAGATCCAGAGGCATTGCTGTGGCGCCCTATCTGGACGACATCCTAGTCAATATGCCGTTCAGGCTCGAAGAGGATCACTCGAGGGCTCTTCTTCTTTTGCTCCAATCCCACCGTTGGAAGATAAACTCAGGAAAGAGCTCCCTTATTCCCAGCAACAGGGTGGAGTTCCTGGGAACGATTATAGATTCTACGTCCATGAGGATATTTGTCACAGATCAGCGACACAGGAAGATTGCGTCCACCTGTCTTGCCCTTCAGTACTCTTCCAGTCCCTCTGTGGCTCAGAGTATGGAGGTGATCGGGCTCATGGTGTCCAGCATCAATGTCATTCCATTTGCCAGGTTCCACCTCAGACTTCTTCAGTTATGCATGTTGAGACAGTGGAATGGCGATCATACAGACCTATCCCAACAGATTTCTTTGGACGATCAGACGAGGAAATCCCTCTCTTAGTGGATCCGTCTGGAACAACTTTCCCAAGGGACGTCCTTCCTGAGACTGTCTTGGGAGATTGTGACAACTGACAAGTGTCTGGGAGGATGTGGAGCTGTTTGGGGTGTCAAGATGGCACAGGGCAAGTGGTCTCGAGAGGAATCTCTCCTCACGATCAATATTCTGGAACTTCGAGCGATCTACAATGCTCTGAAGGCGTGGCCTCTACTGGGGTCGTTCAGCTTCATCAGATTCCAGACAGACAACATTACCTCGGTGGCTTTACATCAACCACCAGGGGGGGACGAGAAACTCTCTGGCGATGAGGGATGTTTCTTAGATATTGGAATGGGCAGAGTCCGAAAACTGCTCGCTCTCCGCAATCCACATTCCAGGTGTGGACAACTGGGAAGCGGATTTCCTCAGCAGGCAATCCTTCCATCCGGGGGAATGGTCTCTCCATCCCGAGGTGTTTGCGGAGATTTGTCACAGATGGGAGACACCGGAGATGGACCTCATGGTATCCAGACTCAATTGCAAGCTACCCAGATACGGGTTGCGGTCCAAGGATCCCCAGGCAGAGCTGATAGATGCTTTAGCTGTGCCTTGCGGGTTCAGCATAGTTTACATTTTTCCACCGTTGCCACTTCTACCTTGTGTAGTGGCCCGCATCAAGCAGGAGCAAGCTTCGGCTATTATGATTGCTCCGTTGTGGCCGCAGAGGACGTGGTTTGCGGATCTGGTGGGGATGTCATCTTCTCCTCCATAGTGGTTTCCCTGTCGCAGGGATCTGTTGGTACAGGATCCTTTTCAACACCAAAATCTAGATTCTCTGAGGCTGACTGCGTGGGGATTGAATGCTTAGTCTTGACCAAGAGAGGTTTTTCTGAGAGAGTGATTGATGCTCTCGTTCAGGCTAGGAAGCCGGTCACTCGTCGCATCTATCATAAGGTGTGGAGGACTTGCTTGTCCTGGTGTGAGAAGAATGGATATCATTGGCACAAGGTTACGGTATCCAGGATTGTCTTTTCTCCAGGACGGTTTGGAAAAAGGACTTGCCGCTAGTTCTTTGAAGGGACAGATTTCAGCATTATCTGTTTTGTTGAACAAGAGGCTCACTGAGCTTCCTGATATTTAGTCTCTTGATCAGGCTTTGTCTAGAATCAGGTCTGTTTTTGGACAGTCCGCTCCTCCCTGGAGCTTGAACTTGGTTTTGAAGGTATTGCAGAGGGTTCCGTTTGAACCTATGCACTCTATTGACATTAAGATTATTTCCTTGAAGGTTCTCTTTCTATTGGCTATTGCATCAGCTCGCAGAGTCTCTGAGTTGGCTGCCTTGCAATTTGAGCCTCCTGATTTGGTCTTTCATGCTAATAAGACTGTTTTGAGCATTGGTTTGGGATTTCTTTCCAATGTTGTATCTAACCGTAACATCAATCAGGAAATAGTAGTTCCTTCTTTGTATCCTAACCCCTCTTCTCCTAAGGAGAGGTTACTTCATAATTTGGACGTGGTTCGAGCCTTGAAGTTTTATCTTCAGGCTACAAGGGATTTCAGACAATCTACATCTCTTTTTGTGGTATATGCAGGGAAGCGCAAGGGGCAGAAAGCCTCTTCTACTTCTTTGTCCTTTTGGTTGAGGAGCCTGATGCTTCGCCTATGAGACAGCGGGACATACGCCTCCTCAGAGGATCATGGCTCATTCGACTAGAGCTGTGGCTTCTTCTTGGGCCTTCAAGAATGAGGCCTCTATGGAGCAGATTTTTAAGGCGGCTACCTGGTCCTCCTTACATACCTTTACAAGGTTTTACAAATTTTACGTTTTTACTTCAGTGGAAGCAGTTTTTGGGAGAAACGTTTTACAGGCTGTAGTGCCCACAGATTAGGGTCCACCTTTTTTTGTCCTCCCATATTTCATTCAGTGTCCTCTAGAGCTTGGTTACTTGTTCCCACAAGTAATGAATGAAGCCGTGGACTCTCCTACCCTTTAGATGGAAAACATAAATTATGCTTACCTGATAATTTTATTTCTATCGAGGGAAGGAGAGTCTGCAGCCCCCGCCCGTTGCTACGGTGGCGCGGACCTAAATTTAGTTTTTTGTTGTTCTGGCACCATTTATACCCTGATTTCTCCTACTGTTCCTTGTTCCCTCGGCAGAATGACTGGGGGATGAGGGAAGTGGGGGAGGTATTTAAGCCTTTGGCTGGGGTGTCTTTGCCTCCTCCTGGTGGCCAGGTTCTTGTTTCCCACAAGTAATGAATGAAGCCGTGGACTCTCCTCCCCTCGATGGAAATAAAATTATAAGGGAAGCATAATTTGTTTTTTTTGAACGTATAGACAGAGAAGCAAATGAGGTCTGAGCTCCCTGCAAGCTTAGCTCATTTGATTGAGTTGTTGGCTCAATTAACAGAGACAGCTATTTAATATATATATATATATATATATATATATATATATATATATATATATATATATATATATATATATATATATATATATACAAAACACGGAAGGGAACTGCACTCTCATACCGGACCGGGTACACATCCTATGACCCTGCAACATGCTCAGCCCTGGGTGCCACTGGCACTCACAGGAAGCTGTGCTGTCCCCAGAGCCACAAGCAGTTAACCCCAGACAGGTCTGGGTGCAAGAAGGTTTTCTCTGTGTGTTTTATATATATATATATATATATATATATATACACACACATACATACATGCATACATACATAGGAGCAATTTCCCATACAGCTGGTATAACTAGACATTGCAAACATGTAAAGGGTAAACCAATTTTAGAGTTCACTGTTACTTTAAATTCCACTCTAGACCAGCAATGCACTACTGGGACCAGCTGCGAATCTCTGATAAGCGGCCAATGTTTATAGCCATCAATCACCAGCTATCTCCCAGTACTGTATTGCTGCATGCTTTATCTGCTTCATGAAAGTTCTATTTTGAAATTCATGTCTATTTAAGTATATATATATATATATATATATATATATATATATATATATATACATTATTTTTATCATTTGTTTGTATAGCGCCCCCAAATTCCGTAGCGCTGGGTACAGTGATAGGGGTATACAATGACAAAGATTTGTGATAAGATACAGAACATAACAAAACGAAACAAATCTAGTACAGGAGGAAGAGGGCCCTGCTACGGAGAGCTCGCAGTCTATAGGTTTAGGGTGCAGAGACATAAGGTTGGGGTAGCTTGTTACATCGGTTGTATTTGCAGCAGTGAGTCAGGCAGTTCATGTACATGTATTAGTTTGGTTCGGATGCGGGATGGAGGAGAGATGGTAAGCCTTTCTGAATAGGTGGGTTTTCAAGGATCGCCTGAAGCTATACAAGGTTGGAGACAGTCTAATGGAGCGGGTTAGAGAGTTCCAGAGGACAGGAGCAGCACGTGCAAAGTCTTGGAGGCGAAGTGGGACGTAGAGATAACAGGAGTGTAGAGACGTAGGTCAGAGGTTGATCGAAGAGGACGGGATGGGGAATATATATGTATGCATTGAACATTTATTTCAGAAACACATTTTGTCCACACTTTTCCTTTACAGTGAGTGACCTAACATAAATAAAAACTTGCATTGGGGAAAGATTTGATACTATTGTGTACCTTTTGTTTACAGTTTTAACCAAGCGAAGGGATAAAAGAATGCTTTCTTTTTTCATCTATTGTATTCTTTACATACACTCTTGTTCTGTATATTTGTATATGATATATAACGAGAAGTCTAAAAATATATTGGACAGATAGCATGCTTTATGCTTTTGGAATATTGCTACTTTCCAGGTTTTAGGAAATGTAATTGTTTTTTTTGTTTTTTTTCCAGTTCTACTGTAATTACCATTGGGTGATTCTCACTCGCCTGTATTTTTTTTTTCTCTTAGCATGTTCTGTAGTCCATGTGAGGGGCCCTGTCCTAAAGTTTGTGAAGAGGATAAGACCATAGACTCTGTCACTTCAGCACAGATGTTGGAGGGGTGCACTGTGCTGAAAGGAAACCTGCAACTAACTATCCGCAAGGGCCGTAAGTACCCAAGTCTTGAATTTAGTTGTAGTTTCCATTAGTCTTTCCACCTATACGGAAATCACTTTAACTTTTGTCACTTCTGCTTGAAACCCCTACATGAAAACCTCTGTTTTGGAGCTTGAATATTTGAAGCATTTGTTTACCACTAAATGGTTGAAGGCAGATTAATTGTTCTTTTTGTCTATCTAGAAAAAAAAATAGGTTTAAAATAAATCTTATTTTTATATACCCACACGCACATATATATATATAATATATATGTGTGTAGTGCAGACTGAGATGTGGATAGAATACTCTGATGCGGTTAATACTACTATATATATTATACAAGACTGAAATCCTACAAACCCCAGGGTTAAAAACACAATCTAACACCAGATTAATTTCAGGCATTCCAGTCACTAGTGAAAGAGCCCAGCACATAGTCATCAGAGTACAGATAATGACAGAGTATTGGTAATTCTTGACTATACTAATAGCAAAGAAATTTAAGCACAATTGGCTGACACCGACACATAGAAACTACTGGATTTTAATCCCACCAAGATGTTTAAAATACATATTGATGAGATCCTCAGCTGGGGAATATCTGAAGGAATTATTGACCAGGACACATTTTAATTTCTTCTTAGTGATATACCACATCAGCCCGGGGGTCTGTCCTGACGACAGACCCCTGGCTGACCAATAGTATCAGCCAGAGGGTCCCTTCTTCAATCCCTTGTTTTCTACAACCAGTGGTGAGACACATGGAATCTTATATCAATTATTTAATTCACTTGATCTGTACTTTATAGTATATTAAAGATATTACTATTACTATTACAATCATCTATTGGAAACTATGGACGCGAACAGTCTTTACACAGTCATTCCACATAGAGATGGCTTACGAGCATCTATATGTGGGTCCACCTAGCTTCTATTACAATTATTGGAATTAAATCTTGCACAGAATATGAATTCTCATACTATAAGTAAATAACAGGAACCGTAATGGGTCCATTGTGGCCCCATCATATGCCAATTTGTACATTGCTCATTATCAACATAAAGTTATGAAGGTATTTTACAATGTTCACATCAAATTCTACAAGAGATACATTGATGAGCTTTTCCTCATGGTCAAGGAAACCGTGAAACACTAAATGCTTGGGTGGAGGGTTTGAATCTGTTTTAAAGCACATTGTGATTTCAGACAGGTTGATTTTTTAGATCTATTTATTTACAAATCTGGTCACCATCTCCATACCACACTATTCCACAAACCTACTGACAGAAATATGATATTACACATTGAAATCAACATTATTATTATTTATTATCATTTATAGTGGAGCAAAATTCCGTAGCGCTGGGAACATCCACTTTACCCATCAAAACCCATCAAAACAATCGATAAAGCAAATTCCTCAGGATGTTTTGTAATAATACCGCAAATGACAACACAAACTGACAGTTGGAAGAGATACACAACAAATTCATACAGAGGGCTGCATGCTAAAGCACCTAAATGATACTCTTGAATATATTTCAGTTATGACAAAATTGGATGCATTACAACAGAGTAATCCAAAGACAGAGGTGAAAAGAATGACTTTTACAACCATGTACAATGCCAGAAATGATAATAATGGGAAGAAACTAAACTACTATTAGAACATTATAGCCACATATTCTGATTTACCTTTTAAAAACTGATCACTATTGCAATGGCGGAGTGTAAGGTATCAGTTAGTTTTAACAGACCTCAATACGCTCGCCAGACATTGCTGCCGCGAATCTACATACAATGGCCTTATTTATTAAAAAGTCTGTCAAAAACAAGTGTGTCAAGTACGGTGCAATGAGCATCAGACTGTTGATAAATAAGAGTAATCGATGTCGCAGATATTCTGTTTTTTCCAACTTTATACCATTTCATTACTGTCTATGAACAAACACATTTCTCTAAAGCTAATATTTAATTTTTCATCTGTTAATGTCCAAGAAATTGCTAGATTTATACCTGAACAAAAAATAATATCTCTTAGTTATTTTTTTATTTATTTGTTAAAGAAAAAAAATCTAATATATGATTTCTTTCATGTAATTAGCAAGAGTCCATGAGCTAGTGACGTATGGGATACACATTCCTACCAGGAGGGGCAAAGTTTCCCAAACCTTAAAATGCCTATAAATACACCCCTCACCACACCCACAATTCAGTTTTACAAACTTTGCCTCCTATGGAGGTGGTGAAGTAAGTTTGTGCTAGATTCTACGTTGATATGCGCTCCGCAGCACGTTGGAGCCCGGTTTTCCTCTCAGCGTGCAGTGAATGTCAGAGGGATGTGAGGAGAGTATTGCCTGTTTGAATTCAATGATCTCCTTCTACGGGGTCTATTTCATAGGTTCTCTGTTATCGGTCGTAGAGATTCATCTCTTACCTCCCTTTTCAGATCGACGATATACTCTTATAAATATACCATTACCTCTGCTGATTTTCGTTTCAGTACTGGTTTGGCTTTCTACAAACATGTAGATGAGTGTCCTGGGGTAAGTAAGTCTTATTTTCTGTGACACTCTAAGCTATGGTTTTAATAAAGTTCTAAATATATGTATTCAAACATTTATTTGCCTTGACTCAGGATGTTCAACATTCCTTATTTTCAGACAGTCAGTTTCATATTTGGGATAATGCATTTGAATCAAATATTTTTCTTACCTTAAAGATTTGACTTTTTTCCCTGTGGGCTGTTAGGCTCGCGGGGGCTGAAAATGCTTCATTTTATTGTGTGATTCTTGGCGCTGACTTTTTTGGCGCAAAAAATCTTTTCTGTTTCCGGCGTCATACGTGTCGCCGGAAGTTGCGTCATTTTTGACGTTCTTTTGCGCCAAAAAATGTCGGCGTTCCGGACGTGGCGTCATTTTTGGCGCCAAAAGCATTTAGGCGCCAAATAATGTGGGCGTCTTATTTGGCGCTAAAAAAATATGGGCGTCGCTTTTGTCTCCACATTATTTAAGTCTCATTATTTATTGCTTCTGGTTGCTAGAAGCTTGTTCACTGGCATTTTTTCCCATTCCTGAAACTGTCATTTAAGGAATTTGATCAATTTTGCTTTATATGTTGTTTTTTCTCTTACATATTGCAAGATGTCTCACGTTGCATCTGAGTCAGAAGATACTTCAGGAAAATCGCTGTCTGGTGCTGGAACTACCAAAGCTAAGTGTATCTGCTGTAAACTTTTGGTAGCTATTCCTCCAGCTGTTGTTTGTATTAATTGTCATGACAAACTTGTTAATGCAGATAATTTTTCCTTTAGTAATGTACCATTACCTGTTGCAGTTCCATCAACATCTAATGTTCAGAATGTTCCTGATAACATAAGAGATTTTGTTTCTGAATCCATCAAGAAGGCTATGTCTGTTATTCCTCCTTCTAGTAAACATAAAAAATCTTTTAAAACTTCTCTTTATACAGATGAATTTTTAAATGAACATCATCATTCTGATTCTAATGACTCTTCTGGTTCAGAGGATTCTGTCTCAGAGATTGATGCTGATAAATCTTCATATTTATTTAAAATGGAATTTATTCGTTCTTTACTTAAAGAAGTACTAATTGCTTTAGAGATTGAGGATTCTGGTCCTCTTGATACTAAATCTAAACGTTTAGATAAGGTCTTTAAATCTCCTGTGGTTATTCCAGAAGTTTTTCCTGTTCCTGGTGCTATTTCTGAAGTAATTTCCAGAGAATGGAATAATTTGGCTAATTCATTTACTCCTTCTAAACGTTTTAAGCAATTATATCCTGTGCCGTCTGACAGATTAGAATTTTGGGACAAAATCCCTAAAGTTGATGGGGCTATTTCTACCCTTGCTAAACGTACTACTATTCCTACGTCAGATGGTACTTCGTTTAAGGATCCTTTAGATAGGAAAATTGAATCCTTTCTAAGAAAAGCTTATCTGTGTTCAGGTAATCTTCTTAGACCTGCTATATCATTGGCTGATGTTGCTGCAGCTTCAACTTTTTGGTTGGAAACTTTAGCGCAACAAGTAACAGATCATGATTCTCATAATATTATTATTCTTCTTCAACATGCTAATAATTTTATCTGTGATGCCATTTTTGATATTATCAGAGTTGATGTCAGGTTTATGTCTCTAGCTATTTTAGCTAGAAGAGCTTTATGGCTTAAAACTTGGAATGCTGATATGTCTTCTAAATCAACTCTACTTTCCATTTCTTTCCAGGGTAACAAATTATTTGGTTCTCAGTTGGATTCTATTATCTCAACTGTTACTGGTGGGAAAGGAACTTTTTTTACCACAGGATAAAAAATCTAAGGGTAAAAACAGGGCTAATAATCGTTTTCGTTCCTTTCGTTTCAACAAAGAACAAAAGCCTGATCCTTCATCCTCAGGAGCAGTTTCAGTTTGGAAACCATCTCCAGTCTGGAATAAATCCAAGCCTTCTAGAAAAGCAAAGCCAGCTTCTAAGTCCACATGAAGGTGCGGCCCTCATTCCAGCTCAGCTGGTAGGGGGCAGATTACATTTTTTCAAAGAAATTTGGATCAATTCTGTTCACAATCTTTGGATTCAGAACATTGTTTCAGAAGGGTACAGAATTGGTTTCAAGATGAGACCTCCTGCAAAGAGATTTTTTCTTTCCCGTGTCCCAGGAAATCCAGTGAAAGCTCAAGCATTTCTGAAATGTGTTTCAGATCTAGAGTTGGCTGGAGTAATTATGCCAGTTCCAGTTCTGGAACAGGGGATGGGGTTTTATTCAAATCTCTTCATTGTACCAAAGAAGGAGAATTCCTTCAGACCAGTTCTGGATCTAAAAATATTGAATCGTTATGTAAGGATACCAACGTTCAAAATGGTAACTGTAAGGACTATCTTGGCTTTTGTTCAGCAAGGGCATTATATGTCAACAATAGATTTACAGGATGCATATCTGCATATTCCGATTCATCCAGATCATTATCAGTTCCTGAGATTCTCTTTTCTGGACAAGCATTACCAGTTTGTGGCTCTGCCGTTTGGCCTAGCTACAGCTCCAAGAATTTTTACAAAGGTTCTCGGTGCCCTTCTGTCTGTAATCAGAGAACAGGGTATTGTGGTATTTCCTTATTTGGACGATATCTTGGTACTTGCTCAGTCTTTACATTTAGCAGAATCTCATACGAGTCGACTTGTGTTGTTTCTTCAAGATCATGGTTGGAGGATCAATTCACTAAAAAGTTGATTGATTCCTCAGACAAGGGTAACCTTTCTGGGTTTCCAGATAGATTCAGTGTCCATGACTCTGTCTTTGACAGACAAGAGACGTCTAAAATTGATTTAAGCTTGTCGAAACCTTCAGTCACAATCATTCCCTTCGGAAGCCTTATGCATGGAAATTCTAGGTCTTATGACTGCTGCATCGGACGCGATCCCCTTTGCTCGTTTTCACATGCGACCTCTTCAGCTCTGTATGCTGAATCAATGGTGCAGGGATTACACAAAGATATCTCAATTAATATCTTTAAAACCGATTGTACGACACTCTCTAACGTGGTGGACAGATCACCATCGTTTAATTCATGGGGCTTCTTTTGTTCTTCCGACCTGGACTGTAATTTCAACAGATGCAAGTCTCACAGGTTGGGGAGCTGTGTGGGGATCTCTGACAGCACAAGGAGTTTGGGAATCTCAGGAGGTGAGATTACCGATCAATATTTTGGTACTCCGTGCAATTTTCAGAGCTCTTCAGTCTTGGCCTCTTCTGAAGAGAGAATCGTTCATTTGTTTTCAGACAGACAATGTCACAACTGTGGCATACATCAATCATCAAGGAGGGACTCACAGTCCTCTGGCTATGAAAGAAGTATCTCGAATTCTGGTTTGGGCGGAATCCAGCTCCTGTCTAATCTCTGCGGTTCATATCCCAGGTATAGACAATTGGGAAGCGGATTATCTCAGTCGCCAAACGTTGCATCCGGGCGAATGGTCTCTTCACCCAGAGGTATTTCTTCAGATTGTTCAAATGTGGGAGCTTCCAGAAATAGATCTGATGGCGTCTCATCTAAACAAGAAACTTCCCAGGTATCTGTCCAGATCCCGGGATCCTCAGGCGGAAGCAGTGGATGCATTATCACTTCCTTGGAAGTATCATCCTGCCTATATCTTTCCGCCTCTAGTTCTTCCAAGAGTAATCTCCAAGATTCTGAAGGAATGCTCGTTTGTTCTGCTGGTAGCTCCGGCATGGCCTCACAGGTTTTCGTATGCGGATCTTGTCCGGATGGCCTCTTGCCATCCATGGACTCTTCTGCTAAGACCAGACCTTCTGTCGCAAGGTCCTTTTTTCCATCAGGATCTCAAATCCTTAAATTTAAAGGTATGGAGATTGAACGCTTGATTCTTGGTCAAAGAGGTTTCTCTGACTCTGTGATTAATACTATGTTACAGGCTCGTAAATCTGTATCCAGAGAGATATATTATAGAGTCTGGAAGACTTATATTTCTTGGTGTCTTTCTCATCATTTTTCTTGGCATTCTTTTAGAATTCCGAGAATTTTACAGTTTCTTCAGGATGGTTTAGATAAAGGTTTATCCGCAAGTTCTTTGAAAGGACAAATCTCTGCTCTTTCTGTTCTTTTTCACAGAAAGATTGTTAATCTTCCTGATATTCATTGTTTTGTACAAGCTTTGGTTCGTATAAAACCTGTCATTAAGTCAATTTCTCCTCCTTGGAGTTTGAATTTGGTTCTGGGGGCTCTTCAAGCTTCTCCGTTTGAATCTATGCATTCATTGGACATTAAATTACTTTCTTGGAAAGTTTTGTTCCTTTTGGCGATCTCTTCTGCCAGAAGAGTCTCTGAATTATCTGCTCTTTCTCCAACATAGGTGTGTCCGGTCCACGGCGTCATCCTTACTTGTGGGATATTCTCTTCCCCAACAGGAAATGGCAAAGAGCCCAGCAAAGCTGGTCACATGATCCCTCCTAGGCTCCGCCTACCCCAGTCATTCTCTTTGCCGTTGTACAGGCAACATCTCCACGGAGATGGCTTAGAGTTTTTTAGTGTTTAACTGTAGTTTTTCATTATTCAATCAAGAGTTTGTTATTTTCAAATAGTGCTGGTACGTACTATTTACTCAGAAACAGAAAAGAGATGAAGAATTCTGTTTGTATGAGGAAAATGATTTTAGCAACCGTAACTAAAATCCATGGCTGTTCCACACAGGACTGTTGAGAGCAATTAACTTCAGTTGGGGGAACAGTTTGCAGTCCCTTGCTGCTTGAGGTATGACACATTCTAACAAGACGATGTAATGCTGGAAGCTGTCATTTTCCCTATGGGATCCGGTAAGCCATGTTTATTACGATTGTAAATAAGGGCTTCACAAGGGCTTATTTAGACTGTAGACTTTTTTTGGGCTAAATCGATTGATATTAACACTTATTTAGCCTTGAGGAATCATTTATTCTGGGTATTTTGATATAATTATATCGGCAGGCACTGTTTTAGACACCTTATTCTTTAGGGGCTTTCCCAAAGCATAGGCAGAGTCTCATTTTCGCGCCGGTGTTGCGCACTTGTTTTTGAGAGGCATGGCATGCAGTCGCATGTGAGAGGAGCTCTGATACTTATAAAAGACTTCTGAAGGCGTCATTTGGTATCGTATTCCCCTTTGGGTTTGGTTGGGTCTCAGCAAAGCAGATACCAGGGACTGTAAAGGGGTTAAAGCTTAAAACGGCTCCGGTTCCGTTATTTTAAGGGTTAAAGCTTCCAAAATTGGTGTGCAATATTTTCAAGGCTTTAAGACACTGTGGTGAAAATTTGGTGAATTTTGAACAATTCCTTCATGTTTTTTCGCAATTGCAGTAATAAAGTGTGTTCAGTTTAAAATTTAAAGTGACAGTAACGGTTTTATTTTAAAACGTTTTTTGTACTTTCTTATCAAGTTTATGCCTGTTTAACATGTCTGAACTACCAGATAGACGGTGTTCTGAATGTGGGGAAGCCAGAATTCCTATTCATTTAAATAAATGTGATTTATGTGATAATGATAATGATGCCCAAGATGATTCCTCAAGTGAGGGGAGTAAGCATGGTACTGCATCATTCCCTCCTTCGTCTACACGAGTCTTGCCCACTCAGGAGGCCCCTAGTACATCTAGCGCGCCAATACTCCTTACTATGCAACAATTAACGGCTGTAATGGATAATTCTGTCAAAAACATTTTAGCCAAAATGAACCCTTGTCAGCGTAAGCGTGGCTGCTCTGTTTTAGTTACTGAAGAGCATGACGACGCTGATATTAATATCTCTGAAGGGCCCCTAACCCAATCTGAGGGGGCCAGGGAGGTTTTGTCTGAGGGAGAAATTACTGATTTAGGGAACATTTCTCAGCAGGCTGAATCTGATGTGATTACATTTAAATTTAAATTGGAACATCTCCGCATTTTGCTTAAGGAGGTATTATCCACTCTGGATGATTGTGAAAATTTGGTCATCCCAGAGAAACTATGTAAAATGGACAAGTTCCTAGAGGTGCCGGGGCTCCCAGAAGCTTTTCCTATACCCAAGCGGGTGGCGGACATTGTTAATAAAGAATGGGAAAGGCCCGGTATTCCTTTCGTCCCTCCCCCCATATTTAAAAAATTGTTTCCTATGGTCGACCCCAGAAAGGACTTATGGCAGTCAGTCCCCAAGGTCGAGGGAGCGGTTTCTACTTTAAACAAACGCACCACTATTCCCATAGAGGATAGTTGTGCTTTCAAAGATCCTATGGATAAAAAATTAGAAGGTTTGCTTAAAAAGATGTTTGTTCAGCAGGGTTACCTTCTACAACCCATTTCATGCATTGTCCCTGTCACTACAGCCGCATATTTCTGGTTTGATGAACGGATTAAGGTGCTCGATAGTGACTCTCCTCCTTATGAGGAGATTATGGACAGAATCAATGCTCTCAAATTGGCTAATTCTTTCACTCTAGACGCCTCTTTGCAATTGGCTAAGTTAGCGGCTAAGAATTCTGGGTTTGCTATTGTGGCGCGCAGAGCGCTTTGGTTGAAATCTTGGTCGGCTGATGCGTCTTCCAAGAACAAGCTACTAAACATTCCTTTCAAGGGGAAAACGCTGTTTGGTCCTGACTTGAAAGAGATTATCTCTGATATCACTGGGGGTAAGGGCCACGCCCTTCCTCAGGATCGGCCTTTCAAGGCAAAAAATAGACCTAATTTTCGTCCCTTTCGTAAAAACGGACCAGCCCAAGGTGCTACGTCATCTAAGCAAGAGGGTAATACTTCTCAGGCCAAGCCAGCTTGGAGACCAATGCAAGGCTGGAACAAGGGAAAGCAGGCCAAGAAACCTGCCACTGCTACCAAGACAGCATGAAATATTGGCCCCCGATCCGGGACCGGATCTGGTGGGGGGCAGACTCTCTCTCTTCGCTCAGGCTTGGGCAAGAGATGTTCTGGATCCTTGGGCGCTAGAAATAGTCTCCCAGGGTTATCTTCTGGAATTCAAGGGACTTCCCCCAAGGGGGAGGTTCCACAGGTCTCAGTTGTCTTCAGACCACATAAAAAGACAGGCGTTCTTACATTGTGTAGAAGACCTGTTAAAAATGGGAGTGATTCATCCTGTTCCATTAAGAGAACAAGGGATGGGGTTCTACTCCAATCTGTTCATAGTTCCCAAAAAAGAGGGAACGTTCAGACCAATCCTAGATCTCAAGATCTTAAACAAATTTCTCAAGGTCCCATCGTTCAAGATGGAAACCATTCGAACTATCCTTCCTTCCATCCAGGAAGGTCAATTCATGACCACGGTGGATTTAAAGGATGCGTATCTACATATTCCTATCCACAAGGAACATCATCGGTTCCTAAGGTTTGCATTCCTGGACAAACATTACCAGTTCGTGGCGCTTCCTTTCGGATTAGCCACTGCTCCAAGGATTTTCACAAAGGTACTAGGGTCCCTTCTAGCGGTGCTAAGACCAAGGGGCATTGCAGTAGTACCCTACCTGGACGACATTCTGATTCAAGCGTCGTCCCTCCCTCGAGCAAAGGCTCACACGGACATCGTCCTGGCCTTTCTCAGATCTCACGGCTGGAAAGTGAACGTGGAAAAGAGTTCTCTATCCCCGTCAACAAGGGTTCCCTTCTTGGGAACGATTATAGACTCCTCAGAAATGAGGATTTTTCTAACAGAGGCCAGAATAACAAAGCTTCTGGACTCTTGTCGGATACTTCATTCCGTTCCTCTTCCTTCCGTAGCTCAGTGCATGGAAGTGATCGGGTTGATGGTAGCGGCAATGGACATAGTTCCTTTTGCGCGCATTCATCTAAGACCATTACAACTGTGCATGCTCAGTCAGTGGAATGGGGACTATACAGACTTGTCTCCAAAGATACTCTTGTTCAGGCCAGAAAGCCTGTAACTAGAAAGATTTACCACAAAATTTGGAAAAAATATATCTGTTGGTGTGAATCTAAAGGATTCCCTTGGGACAAGGTTAAGATTCCTAGGATTCTATCCTTCCTTCAAGAAGGATTGGAAAAAGGATTATCGGCAAGTTCCCTGAAGGGACAGATTTCTGCCTTGTCGGTGTTACTTCACAAAAAGCTGGCAGCTGTGCCAGATGTTCAAGCCTTTGTTCAGGCTTTGGTTAGAATTAAGCCTGTTTACAAACCTTTGACTCCTCCTTGGAGTCTCAACCTAGTTCTTTCAGTTCTTCAGGGGGTTCCGTTTGAACCCTTACATTCCGTTGATATTAAGTTATTATCTTGGAAAGTTTTGTTTTTAGTTGCAATTTCTTCTGCTAGAAGAGTTTCAGAATTATCTGCTCTGCAGTGTTCCCCTCCTTATCTGGTGTTCCATGCAGATAAGGTGGTTTTACGTACTAAACCTGGTTTTCTTCCGAAAGTTGTTTCTAACAAAAACATTAACCAGGAGATTATCGTGCCTTCTCTGTGTCCGAAACCAGTTTCAAAGAAGGAACGTTTGTTGCACAATTTGGATGTTGTTCGCGCTCTAAAATTCTATTTAGATGCTACAAAGGATTTTAGACAAACATCTTCCTTGTTTGTTGTTTATTCAGGTAAAAGGAGAGGTCAAAAAGCAACTTCTACCTCTCTCTCTTTTTGGATTAAAAGCATCATCAGATTGGCTTACGAGACTGCCGGACGGCAGCCTCCCGAAAGAATCACAGCTCATTCCACTAGGGCTGTGGCTTCCACATGGGCCTTCAAGAACGAGGCTTCTGTTGATCAGATATGTAGGGCAGCGACTTGGTCTTCACTGCACACTTTTACCAAATTTTACAAGTTTGATACTTTTGCTTCTTCTGAGGCTATTTTTGGGAGAAAGGTTTTGCAAGCCGTGGTGCCTTCCATTTAGGTGACCTGATTTGCTCCCTCCCTTCATCCGTGTCCTAAAGCTTTGGTATTGGTTCCCACAAGTAAGGATGACGCCGTGGACCGGACACACCTATGTTGGAGAAAACAGAATTTATGTTTACCTGATAAATTTCTTTCTCCAACGGTGTGTCCGGTCCACGGCCCGCCCTGGTTTTTTTAATCAGGTCTGATAATTTATTTTCTTTAACTACAGTCACCACGGTACCATATGGTTTCTCCTATGCTAATATTCCTCCTTAACGTCGGTCGAATGACTGGGGTAGGCGGAGCCTAGGAGGGATCATGTGACCAGCTTTGCTGGGCTCTTTGCCATTTCCTGTTGGGGAAGAGAATATCCCACAAGTAAGGATGACGCCGTGGACCGGACACACCGTTGGAGAAAGAAATTTATCAGGTAAACATAAATTCTGTTTTCTTGTGAGTCTCCTTTTCTGATTTTTCATCAGGATAAGGCGGTGTTGCGAACTTCTTTTGAATTTTTACCTAAGGTTGTGAATTCCAACAACATTAGTAGAGAAATTGTGGTTCCTTCATTATGTCCTAATCCTAAGAATTCTAAGGAGAAATCGTTGCATTCTTTGGATGTTGTTAGAGCTTTGAAATATTATGTTGAAGCTACTAAGTCTTTCCGAAAGACTTCTAGTCTATTTGTTATCTTTTCCGGTTCTAGAAAAGGCCAGAAAGCTTCTGCCATTTCTTTGGCATCTTGGTTGAAATCTTTAATTCATCATGCCTATGTCGAGTCGGGTAAAACTCCGCCTCAAAGGATTACAGCTCATTCTACTAGGTCAGTTTCTACTTCCTGGGCGTTTAGGAATGAAGCTTCGGTTGATCAGATTTGCAAAGCAGCAACTTGGTCCTCTTTGCATACTTTTACTAAATTCTACCATTTTGATGTATTTTCTTCTTCTGAAGCAGTTTTTGGTAGAAAAGTACTTCAGGCAGCGGTTTCAGTTTGAATCTTCTGTTTATGTTTTTCATTAAACTTTATTTTGGGTGTGGATTATTTTCAGCAGGAATTGGCTGTCTTTATTTTATCCCTCCCTCTCTAGTGACTCTTGCGTGGAAAGATCCACATCTTGGGTAGTCATTATCCCATACGTCACTAGCTCATGGACTCTTGCTAATTACATGAAAGAAAACATAATTTATGTAAAAACTTACCTGATAAAAGCCTACTTCCGTCCCTAAGACAGCATGAAGACAGGGCCCCCTTTCCGGAGACGGATCTAGTGGGGGGCAGACTTTCTCTCTTCGCCCAGGCTTGGGAAAGAGATGTACAGGATCCCTGGACGTTGGAGATTATATCTCAGGGATACCTTCTGGATTTCAAAACGTCTCCTCCACAAGGGAGGTTTCATCTGTCAAGGTTATCAACAAACCTAGTAAAGAAAGAGGCATTTCTACAATGTGTACAAGACCTCTTAGTGATGGGAGTGATCCACCCAGTTCCGCGAACGGAACAGGGGCAAGGGTTTTATTCAAATCTGTTTGTGGTTCCCAAGAAAGAGGGAACCTTCAGACCAATCTTAGACTTAAAAATCTTAAACAAATTCCTAAGGGTTCCATCGTTCAAGATGGAAACCATTCGGACCATCCTACCCATGATCCAAGAGGGTCAATA